>NC_084828.1:66810099-67113129 GCF_033115175.1 Lepus europaeus | reverse complement strand
AACTTACTTTTCAAAAGTTCACTTTGAATAGAATTAGCCTAAATTAGACTTTCAATCTACAAATAATTATAAATTAATCAGACCTGCCATCTTCTTCAAGAAAGCCTTTCATCATGGAAAGCCAAGACACTCTGGCAAAAAAAAAAGTGGGGGGAGGCAGGGGGGACCTAAATGAAAGATCTCTGTGAGATCCCAGTAGAAACAACAGGCCATCAAAGAAGGAGGTGCCTTTCTCTGAAGGGAGGAGAGAACTTCCACTTTGACTATGACCTTGTCTAAATAAGATCAAAGTCGGCGAACTCAAAAGGCTTCCATAGCCTTGGCAACTCATGACAAGAGCCTAGGGAGATTACTGAAGCCATAAACAAGAGTGTCAATTTGCTAAGTCAACAACAGGAGTCACTGTGCACTTACTCCTCATGTAGGATCTCTGTCCTTAATGTGTTGTTCAATGTGAATTAATGCTATAACTGGTACTCAAACAGTATTTTATACTTTATGTTCTGTGTGGGTGAAAACTGTTTAAGTCTTTACTTAATATATGCTAAATTGATCTTCTGTATATAAAGATAATTGAAAATGAATCTTGATGTGAATGGGGTGGGAGAGGGAGCAGGAGATGGGAGGGTTGCAGGTGGGAGGTAAGTTTTAGGGGGGAAAAACCATTGTAATCCATAAACTGTACTTTGGAAATTTATATTTACTAAATGAAAGTTTTAAAAAAAGCCTTTCACTTCATTTTAGCAACAGTCTGCAATTTAATGGTGTTTTGCTAGGTACTAAAGCATATTCATGTAACTTTTAGCATCTTAAAATAATTACCAACTCAAAATAGTTGCTACTTTTAATATGATGAAGTAATTCTCATGTCTTAACAGATATGATTTTTAAACATTTTATTTATGACCTGCTAATCCAATTCTGTTAGTCTTATAATATTTAGATCCAGGATGTTCCGAACAAGAGTTAACTATGTACACATGACATTTCCTTCTAGCATAATACAGGCATCTTTATTTCACCTGGTTCCATTAATTCATTCTTTATGCATACGTATCATTTTTTGAGCATACCTCTTCATAGTTTCAGAATAGGCAGGTAAGTGCTGAAATGAGCAATTAGAAAAATGAGGCATGAATCCATTTACTGACTGGATAATATACCGCACATAGGAAAATTGTTAAATATATATGGGCTATATTTCATATTTCCTTTTCTGATTATAGCTGTAATTGAGAAGAAAGATGTAATATATTTAAAGGTATTGATATTTTGAGGATATTGAATTGAACATCACTATGAAATAAAAAGAGGTGCAATCATTTGAATTCATGCCAAAGTATTTTGATGAAAACTGAGAATTCTAGTCTTAAACACTGCCTCTGCACACACACAAAAATACAAACTATTTAGACTCTATTCCAATAAAACCACTACAAGAGAAAAAAAAATTAGAGGAGTACATATGGAGAACTTAGCATTTTTAAATGCTAAGCTGGTTTACTGGGTGACTGACATGAAACAACACTACCATCAACTAAGGAAATGTTCTACTAAAGCTAATGGCAGGCTTACAAGTAGCAGAAAACAAAAAGAGAAGAGAATTAAAATATTTATCATTAAAAATTTTTGCATGTGTCTATAAAAGAAAAGCTTGCTGTTATCACAGCAGCTATTTTAACCCACATCTCTGGAAATTTATCTTCAAAAGGCAGACTACTAATAGAGATATTACACATATCTTCTGAGAAAAATGTTCAAAAATTAGGTATACATCATACTAAAAATTTAATAGAGATATAAGAAATATATTTGGGGGGGAAATACACATATGGCTAACTTTCATAGACACTGAACTAGGTGAAAGTGTTGTCTGATACAAGGGAATATGAACGTGATGGCTATTTAAGCATATGTGCACACCTAACACACATATTAAATGTACACAACAGTGTCCTCCTTCCTCTTCAGTAGCTTTGACAAAACTTCAGTGATGACATCATGATTCAAAGATTAATGTGATGGACTACAAGTCAAACTTCCTCTTATGTGTTCTCATACTATATACCATTGTATTACCATTTTTTTCCATACACTCATTTTTCATTAGCCTCTTTTCAATAGCCCCTTTATCTTCTCATTATGATATCTGAGTCTTTATAACCATCCAAATATTTATCTCTTTTTAAAAATAAAAGTGCTCTGAATTTGGGTCTGTTCAGTCTCCTCAACCTCTCATCCAACAAATTACCAAGGATCATTATGTGCCAACCATTGTGCAATTTAAAAATGCAAGGATGTTTTATAGTCTTGAATCCTCATAAAAGGGAGCAAAATGGGTCACAGAATTCATGAAATATAATAATCCAATGAATGTAAAATACTACCACTTATCTTTGTTAAAGGGCATTTAATATAATGTTTACCAGAATATAATACACAGATTGGCACTGACGGCTTTGCTTGTTCCACTTTGTCAGGTGTTCAACTGCCACAAAGGGCACCTACAGTATCATATGTGAAGAATGGAGCTGGAATCGTTCTGGAACCAAATCAAGCAGACACATACAGCATCACTTAGTTATTCCTTTTCAGCATAATCTGTACTCCATGACACATGAAAGCTCAGCTCAATAAATTGATATAAAAATTTAGCCAACATTTACAATGCAGAGGAGGAATTACATGGGTGTCCCATGTGACAGCTAAATACTTGACACATGGACCAAGGGAGTGTTATCAGTGCTTAATCTATATGTTATATACTAGTACACACTTATTCCTAGTAAACGTGATTCTGACAAAGAATTGGTAAAATAAAGATAGCACTAGTAATGCATGTACAAATCACACTAAAAACTAGCAATATAAATAGTTCTACTCCAAGTATATGAATATCAGTTATATTATGAAATAAAACCATAGCAATCTAGTAAGATGTGACAAGCAAAGAGATTCAAATAAATAAGGCAACTGACTAAAATATTTACATTCACTCATTAACAATAAACCTCATATCCAACCATGATAGCTAGCCTGAGGGTAATATTATTCGGATTACCAAGACACTGAAAAATCAAGCATTTTGAACATGAAGAAAAACTCTGAAAACAGTGGTTGAGATAAAAACTGTTCACATCCCCAACAATGTACTTTTTCTATTTGAACTTGTTTTCGAGAAACAGCATTTTAGTTAGCACACTTAAAAACTCTCTGACACACACTGAACATGTAATCAGACATTTGAAACAGTGAATCCAAAGGTATAAAACTAAATTAAACAAGTGAAGCACAATCACGTGGTTTTCTCAAAAACATCTTAGTAAAAATGTTAACTTTTCAAATAAAGCACATATTGCTTCCCGTATTATGGTGTTAAGTAAGAAAAAGCATTAATACTTTAAGAGCATTTTCAGTTATAACTTCCATTTCTATTTTATAATGCATTAGCCCACTGCTATAGAAATGGACATGTAATTGGACTACATACTAGTTTTTAACTGACAGTCAAAAGAACTTTCACAGGCCGGCGCCGTGGCTCAACAGGCTAATCCTCCGCCTTGCGGCGCCGGCACACCGGGTTCTAGTCCCGGTCAGGGCACCGATCCTGTCCCGGTTGCCCCTCTTCCAGGCCAGCTCTCTGCTGTGGCCAGGGAGTGCAGTGGAGGATGGCCCGAGTGTTTGGGCTCTGCACCCCATGGGAGACCAGGAGAAGCACCTGGCTCCTGCCATCGGAACAGCGCGGTGCGCCGGCCGCAGCGCGCTACCGCGGCGGCCATTAGAGGGTGAACCAACGGCAAAGGAAGACCTTTCTCTCTGTCTCTCTCTCTCTCTCACTGTCCACTCTGCCTGTCAAAAAATAAAAAAAAAAAAAAAAAAAAGAACTTTCACTAGTCTGGAAAAGACAGGTAGAAACCAGATTAAAATGTGAAGTTATGGTAGACTGAAGTTGATCTAAAAGAATACAAGCAGTTATCAATAATTCTAAAGAAGGAAGTTTCATAAATCATTTGAGCTGGATCTTTCCCTGTGTGGAAAAATGAGGAAAGGTGATTTCAGGTAAAAAGAGCAACATGGACACATTCAGACATCAAAGCACATGGTGCTTTTTTTAAAACCAAAATTAACACTAAACAGATCTAGACTCTAACAGGCTAGCTATTAACAGATCCAGACATTGAGTATCAGATGGCTCCCAATTCAGAGCTTTACAACAGTCGGCATTGTGTGCCTTCTGATGGGAGAATATACCTACCCTATGAAGTACTCTTGTCCCCCAGATTAAACCTGAATCTAACCCAAAGTTCTAGACTTCACTATCAGTTTAAAGATGACACAGGATGATCCATATGGGTGAAATCGGCACAATCCAAACTGGGAAACTAAGAAAAATGAAATTGTTTTCTAAACAAATAAATTGCAAGGGAAAAATGAGGGGTGGGCAGGGGATGGCACCGATTAAATGGCATTTCTAGCAAACAAAGTATATGGATCACACTCAGATCCAGACTAAACCTGAGAAAATATGATTAGAAATTTTCATCTTCTGCTGTATATAAAGATAACTGAAAATGAATCTTGATGTGAATGGAATGGGAGAGGGAGCAGGAGATGGGAGGGTTGTGGGTGGGAGGGAAGTTATGGGGTGAAAAAGCCACTGTAATCCAAAAGCTGTACTCTAGAAATTTATATTTATTAAATAAAAGTTAAAAAAGAAATTCTGATCTTATAAATTATTGATATTAATAAATTATGAATTTCTACTACAACAATTATATCATGGTTAGTTTTCAAAATGTCCTTATCCTTTAGAATTAAATACTGATTTATATTTAAAGAAGAAGTAATGGCAAAAGAGCTTACATGGGTATGGGTATAAATGAAACAACATTGATCAAGAACTGATAGTAACTGAAGATGAGGTTAATTTATTTACTCTATTTTTGTATAATTTTCCATAAACTCTAAAAAAATTGGGAAAGTGTTCAAAGCATCTAGAGTCAGTTATTTTCCTGACTTTTGGAAAACAGTGTCTCCTCATAACTGGATTTTCCAAAATATTTCTCATAACTGAGATTCTACAGGTAGATGCCATGTGCATGCAGAAATATTAAATAGGCATGTAAGAAAGTGAGGCCTCCAGTTATTCTGAAGTTTTGAGAATCATTTGTATTTTTTAATTTATCATTCTAAAGCTCATGTTTTAGTCTGTTTCAATCATTAGCACCCAGCCAGACCCTATTAACTAAAAGGTATCATAGTATATATATTAACTAACTAAAAGGCATTGAAATATATCTTGACCCCCTATGGAAGCATGTTTTATGCTTCTAAAATGAAATGGGTAAGAATAACTATTACCATGGTTCAAGAATAAAAGCTTTTTTGTAAACAAAACTAACTTTCAAGCTCGACAGAAACCTATCTCTACTTAAGTCAAAGAACAGACAAGAAACAGAGTTTTAAAACATGAAACTTGATGTATGCTGTACACTATTCCAAAGATTCTTTTATGCATTTTTGAGGGTATACCATGAGAGGATCTTGAAATTGCATTCAAATTGTACGTTAATCACAAAAAGGTTGCTGCATTTTCTAAAATAAAGTTTAGAGAAAACATACAAAATGTCAAAAAGATGCAGTGAAATTGATTACAAAAATAATTCAAAATACTGTTATTTCTAAGCAAAACTCACAAACAGTAAGTAAACATAGCTAGAGGGCAAGATCAATATCGTGAAATGTGTTCATTTCAAAGTGAAAGTCAATGGTCATCTCTTGATATCCACAACAAATATTCAAATCCCTTTGATAAAATGGTGTATTATTTGCACATGTCTTATGTACATCTCCCACATACTTTAAAGCATCTCCATATTACTTACAATACCTAACAATGCAAATGCTTTGTAAATAGTTGTTACACTGCTTAGGAAATAATGACAAGAAAAAAATGCCTATACATGATCAGTACAGATGAAACCTTTTCTCAGATATTTTCAAATGTTATTCATGTGTATATGAAATACAAATTAAATGGTTAATATCATATTCTTATAACTGTACCTACATTTAATCTATTCTCTTTGTGTTAATATTACGGTAACATGAAAAAGTATCAGAAAAAAATGTTTAAATGATGAAAAATTTTTAAAATTAAAAAAAATCAAGAGTGTAATGACTAACACCTAATTCTATGTGCTCTCTGAAACTTTAACTGTATCCTTAATATGGTATTAGTCTTGTCTGAGAAAATAAAGTAGGCTCTAATTTTCTACTTTGATAGCTAAATGTGGTATAAACACATGACAGAATATTATTCAATCATCAAAAAGAATGTAATCCTGACATCTACAGCAAAATGGATGGAACTGGAGTTCATTAAGTGAAACAAGCTAGACAAAAAAGGCAAATGCAGTGTGCTCTCTCTCATATGTGGAAGTTAAAGAAGAAAAGGTCAATTTGAAATCAGAAAAGTGATTAGTAGAGACTGGATAGGATGGTTTGGGAGACACAGATAGTGGTAGGATAAAGGAACCAAAAACACTGTTGGATGAAAAGTAATAGGTTCCAGAGTCACACAGCACAGTGGTGTGACAAGAGATCACAAAAACGTGTCACAGACTGTAAAAACACTGGAGGCAAGGAGCTGGCAAGCACCAAACATGGAAGAATGGTAAGGAAAAGGGAGGTCGAATGTCTTATTTGTTCAGTTCACACATTAGTTGAAATATCTCACTGTGTTAATTTAAAAAAAATAAAGGAAAATACGCTACATCCACACATGCAAACACACACACTAGAAAATACCATAATGAGAACAAAGAACATAATACACAGTCATAGGCTCATTACAGAAATATACTTCTGAAGATTTTTTAAAACTTTTATTTAAAAATTAGTTGCATGGCTATTAGGAATAACACCTAGTATGTAAGTTGGGAAAGAAAGAAAAAAAAAGAAAAAGAAAAAGAAAAAGAGAAAGAGAAAGAAAGGAGGAAAGAAAGAAAATAAATTAGATTACCATAGGTACAAACTAAAATTAAACCCCAACTCAATATACCCAAAATTTGAGAAAGAACCTTTTTATGAACAGTATATTTCGAATTAGCAAGTATACAGGAAAAATAATTCAATCTATTCTACTATTAAAATTAAAAATTCAATATAGGTTCCATTTTCCCTTCTTGTATTTTACACTGATTACTTCCATATATTTACCAAAAACAAAATGAATCTCAAATAGATGTTTTCACATACAAAATCACTAAATTCTCTCAATTTTTACACTTACACACTGAACTTCTTACAGTCTCTTAATGCATGATATGTAGCCACGGGTTGCCTGATAAACTTGCCTGTGTTTAGCTATCAGAAGCAATATTTACTGCTAAAAAAAAATCTTAATTGTTTCTTTAATTAGATTAATAAAAAAAGAAACCTATTAGGCACATGATAAAAAATCAAACCTTTCAACTACAGAGAAGTATTATTATTACAGTTAATCTCTAGCTTATTGAAGTTTCAATGTATTTTAATAAAAATGGCAGAAAAGAGTTACATTCATCTTCACTGTATTAATGAAATATTTTAACCATTATCAAGGAAAACCCTAAAGCGAATACAAAAATGCAAAAACCACTGAAAACATATGGAAGAGATAAATATATATACAAAAAATAGTAAAAATACTCATTCATCTTTTCCAAGAATATAGTAGGACTTTCATACATACTTATCAATTTGCTGTGTACATTACTGGTATTCAAAAAATTAACTTAATAAAACTATTTAATATGACTATTCATGTATGCTAACACGTCTGTATGTACAGTAAACATACATCAAGTTCTAATAAACAACAGTGCAATGCTTCCAAAGTCTTAAGTCCTAATATCGGATTCTTAAAATTTGGAAACTTTCCAGTTTGCCAAATTATTTATATTAATGATCCAGAATACATTAAATACTCACTTGTGGGTTTCTTGCTGCCCTCTGCCACAAAAACAAAAACAATAACCAAGTGCACAGCGAGTCATAAAGGAAAAGGAAGTTCAAAATCATTAAGCAGATATTTTTTAAATGTAGTTCTTGAAAGACATCATTAATTTCCTTCAGATTATATTCAAATGGAGATTTATACATAATCCAAAATGAGATTATTCTGCTTAGATTAACAAAGTATTTCAAACTGTTATTTCTAAAGAGAAAATTCCAATTAAAAAAGCCACAAATTTTTATCTTTCATGGAAAGAAATTCTTGACCTATCATCTGGTGGCCATATGATCTGTGATACTTAAATAAAAAATAAAGTCACTTCAATCACAGCATAGTATTAAGAAAGGATTCTTCCAATGGTGTTGCCCAAAGTCTTACTATTTTCATATATACGTGGTTAACCATATTAAAACTCAGACATTTTTAAACAAGCTATCAGTGACCTTTACTTAATTTCATTCCTTAACATGATATAGTCTGTAACTCAGTGTTCGGGAAGAGAAATAAAATGTTTCTAATTTCCATAAAATATTCCTGATTTAAAAAAAAAAAAAGGAAACTAGTTTATAATCACTTAAAAGAAAGCTTTTTGTGACTTGCAACATTCCACCAACCTTAGAATTCTGTCTTCTAAAACACAGGTTTGATGAGAATTTAAAGCATGGTGGTTAGGAGGGTTAAAAAAGTATTTACTTTGCTTTTCATTAAAAAAATAATTTATTTATAATTTTCTTACTCACTTTCACTTCATTTCCCTGGCAAACATTTATCCTACACAATACTTTTTTTCAAATGAATCATCAATACAAAAACATTCTTTGGGCTTCAAAACAGCTGTGTTACAATTTTATAGAACTCCACTACAGAAGCAATTTAATTACCTCACAAAGATCCATTTAGGAAGATTTAGATAGTATTTCTTTCTAAAAGATACATGATTCTGGAAAGAATATAATGAATTATGTAAAATATGAAAAAACAAAAAAACTCCTCATGATATGTTTCCAGTTTTAATTGGGAAAACAAAAATCTTGAAACACATACATACATTTAGAGGGAAAAGGGGATGATTTGCCAATATCCATTTGCAAGTGTTAAAGACCAGTTCTATAATTCAGATTTTTCTACTTCAATTCAAAGTTTCAAAGTTTATTCTAAATTTCTTTTCTGTACATTTACCCGTTTGAACAACATCAACATTAAATGACTAAAACAAGATGGTCTAGAAAATTCTTTGTATAGATTACTGGTTGGAATATATCATTTCTAAAACTAATACTCCAATATACTGAAATTCCCTCTCTGCACTGTATTTAACTGTGTACATCTTTTTATTACTATTCATATGTAGGCCATAAAACATTAAAATAAGGCTACTGCTTAATGTACCAAAATCCATATTCACAAGACAATATGATAATTGTCTTCCAGAGATGAAATAAACTGCAATAATTATTTTTAAAAGGCATGTTTTATTCCTCTTGTATATATTTTGGACAAAAATATTGATCAGCTAATTATGCTCTTTCACACATCATATTCACTGAGTTTACTACCACAGTTTTAGTGCAACAAAATATCTTTGCAAAGCCACCTTACAGTAATTATGGCAAGGCTCATTAAAATGCAGAGGTAAATATTTCATTTGTATAGAAACTTAGAAAATAATGTTTTGAAAAAGAAAGATGTTCTAAGAGGCTGAATTTTTTTGGATGCTAAAAATATTTAGAAACATTTCTTGAATTAATTTTATAGTCAATTTTGATGCAGTATCATTTAGTGGTAATAAACTTCGAGAGGTATCTGTTTAACAAACATACTTGAGAGTATAGTTTTAGGTAAACATTTAATACACAATGCCAAGGTAGTTTCCTTTTTTTTTAATTTTTGTACCAAAAACTCATACATTTAACGTTGACATTTCCTCTTACCTGTGTGCCTCAGATTAATAAAGTACTCTGCATTAAAATTTAAATCTTGAGACAGTAGTACAGCATTGAAAAAAATTGTAAAGCAGCTCAGATACACTGAATCTAGATTTTACATTTTCATTTGTCAGAATAGAATATAAAAAGCTTGAAAATCAACTTGAAAAAGCTTATTCTTCCTCAAGAAAAAGTATGAACAATCTGAAAATGATCAACTAGTATGAATGAAACATTGTACATAGTTAAGTCACATTTAGTGGTTGCTAAACATACCACTCCCTCCTGGAAATTACGGAACCATCTACATGTGAAACTAAGTCATCTTCATTTTCGTCATAATGTTCATCGCCGACGAACTTCATTCCCATTTTTAGATCTTCGTAATAATCCATTGGTCTTTCAAACCTATTGAGATTTTCTACATTGTTCCACTGGGTCTTTTCAGGTTCTTCTAAATAGTCTTTACGTATTAGATTGTTCACTGGATTTTTGTTTTCTTTTTTTACACTGTCTGGATAAGAATCAAGCTCATCTTGTTGAAGAACATCTATTTGTGATTCTTTTTGCATATCTGAAGGTGGAATGTAGTTCTTGGCAAAGTAATCTCCACGAAACGTCCGTCTTCTCCTATAGCAGAATATTCCAGCCAAAACACTTACAAGCACTATGAAGAGAGCCCCACCCACTACACTAGCAATGATTGTGCCAATTGTGTCATCCTTAATTGTTGCCAAGGTTGACAATGGGAAAGGCAATTTTTTAGGTTCTGTTGCTAGATCCTCGATGTCAGCAGTTGAGGGTTGCCACTGAATGGTAGGCTGAAGGGTGGTAGTGGTAGGAGGATCTAATGGAAACAGTAAAGATAGACAAGACACAGAAAGGCAAAGAATGTCAATGCAAGCTGATTCAGCAGCAAGTTGAAAAGACAGCACAGTTAATGAATATAAATTCACAGTAACAATAGTTTTTCATTCTTAATTCAATTAAGATAGATGATAGTGGTACTTATGTATTTTTAAAAAATGTAAAACTGACATTTAGTCAGTTACCAATTAAGTAAATCCTAAATTATTCTACATCAAGTTTAAGAGTGGTAGTATACAACAGGGAATAGGTTATCTCTTTTTTGTTTATTTGTTAAATGAAGTGTATTATATTAAATATCCCATACACAGCTGGCTTAAGAATTATCATATCAAAAAATTCTAATAATTCAAATGCATATATTCTTAGCCAGTAGCACAACTAAACAAAAGAATGAAAAATTAAAGCCAGTTTCTTAATATCCATTTTTACCTAATATGGCTTATTTTTATGATATGAGCTTATTTTTGAAAGAATGAAAAACTATAGATTCTTGTTAAGTGGGCATAGTACAAGCCATTGGTTTAATAATTCTCTCAAAAATATTTTACTTAGATAAATGGAACTCTAGACATTTTAAGAAAGAAGTTATATAATAAAGACCATTATTTAGTAGTTTAAAAATAAAAGCATATGTTTAAACTGTGTTAACCAAATTGGCTATTATCAAATGAGACTATATAAACATAGATTAAGTTAAAAAGTTATAAATCATAGATTGATAAATTAATGCTCATCATCACATCTAATACTCCATAGGTAAGATATCTGAACATTTAGAAAATTAAGGAATTTTAACTATTTCTGCAAAATTTAATATTATTGCTTCAGGATGGAGTCTCAAAAAGAGTAACTAATATTTTAGAGAGAACATTCTAATAATACTAAAATATTAGATGCAAATGAACCTGTGAACTTAGAAATTAGATTACAGAGTAAATAGCCATTAATATTAAAAAGCAACTAAACATAAATAGTAAAAATTAAAGATTGGTTAATTATCAATTAAGAAGTATTTGTAGGTCATGTTACACAAAATTCTACAGTTTCAAGAAAGGATGAGTTCACAAATCTTAAATTTCTTCACAGGTAAAAATAAATAACCCAAATGGTAATCTCCTCTAATTTTTAAATGAGTGGTACTGACAGAGTTTTTAAAAAATGATTGTTAGAAAACTACTAAATCTACATGGGGTAAGTTATTCTAATATTGACAAGCTAAAGAAAAATACTTACTGAAACAGGTTTCATCACGGAATGCCATATGTATAGAATGTGGTAAAAATTTAGAAGTACAGTACAAAACTTAACAAGTACAGAATAACTAATTTCCTATGAGTTCAAACTAATATATACCAGGTAATCCTGGTCAAGTACTTTGATGTGAATATCAGTTACCAAAATATATGTAAAAGAATCAAGGAAGAATTTTAATTTATATATATATGTGTGTGTATATATATATATATGTATATATATATATATTATTTGACAGATAAAAGTAGACAGCGAGAGAAAGAAAGGTCTTCCTTCCGTTGGTTCACCCCCCAAATGGCCACTACGGCCGGCGCTGTGCTGATCTGAAGCCAGGAGCCAGGTGCTTCCTCCTGGTCTCTTATGCAGGTTGCAGGGGCCCAAGCACTTCGGTCATCCTCCCCTCCCCTCCCGTGCCACAGCATAGAGCTGGACTGGAAGAGGAGCAACCAGGACTAGAACCTGGCACCCATATGGGATGCCGGTGCCACAGGCGGAGAATTAACCAAGCGAGCCATAGCGTTGGCCCCAAAGAATTTTAATTTAAAGAATTTTAATTTATTAGAACATATTCATTAGCTGAATATATTCAATTTAAAGGAAACTGTAGAATTGTAGGGTCATTGTAGTTTAAAGTAAAGCCTCAGATAATCAAATTTCTAATAATGAGGATACTAAAGAAACAGACTAAAAATTAAATCATTTGCAAAAATAAAATTCATATATTTAGAATTTGAAGGGGCAGAAGTAATAGGAAACTCAAGGTTTAAAGGCTGAAAGTTACCTTTACAATGATTCTCAAAAAAAAAAAGTGTTACAATAAGCTGGCAAAGTATAATTAAACAAAAGAATATCTACATAAAATATAAGTTGCACATTTTTGTATAAGATTTGTGGGTTTTTGGTAAGTCCTGATAAGCTACCTTTGGTTTTTTTTTCTTTCTTTCTTTAGAACAGTGCATATAACTGAGCTCTTACTAAGTATAAAATACAAAGCTGAACATTTTTACCAAGTATCTTAGGAAAAAGCGGTATTTCTTATTTCTACTTGCAAAGCTCTTCATATGAATACTGATAGATGTGTACTGTTCATTTCACTCAGATTTAACAAAACAGTTTTCTGAAAAATTTAACAAAAAAATCCTACCATTTAAAAATTCATATTATTTGACTTACTGGGTCTAGAAATGTTTCAACTACCATCTTCCTTCTTAACCAGTATTAAAATTAGTATATCCTTGCTACTAATATTTTATAAAATGAATTATTATTTTTGTATATAAAATGGCTTGGTGAAGTAATTGTAATTGTATAGAGGAAGACATAAAAACACAAAGAGCATCAATAACTTACTCAAGTCATGGGGAGAAGCAGAGGTAGAATTTAAATTCAGTATGATTTCAGAATTTATACTTTTTACTCACTAATATATGCCTGCCTAGAATTTATGATTTTATTAACAAAAGGCAGCACTGTAATTCCTATTCTAAGAGTGCACCATAAGTCCTGTTCTCCTTCTTTCTAAAATCCAGCTGTCTGTCTGTTGCCCAGTAGTTTCTTCTTTACCTAAAGCATTTACTAATAAAATGAGATTTTCTAATATGTCTTAACCATCACTCTATACAACCTGTTAGTACTTGTTAAATTTGTCCTATAGTTCCAGTAACAGACCTAAAAGTTATTATGATTCTTATGTTAAAAGCTGAGGGAACAAAGTCTTAAATCCATAAAGTAACCTAAGGAACCATTATTAATAATTCAAATAATTATTGTGCATTTGAAGCAATCGACCTAAGAAAATACACTGAGATATTTATTTCTGTTTGTTTTCTGATTTAGAATGATAGTCACAATTTGTGCAAGGAAGCAGGACTACTTTGTAATCATTAATACTTATTATTATTTCAAAACTTTCCCAACATAAATTCTTCAATTTAATTCAGATATCACTTTTAAAACTCTTTCCTAAATGTTTGATAAATTAGTATACAATGTATAAATGAACTCTTGATAGACTTCTCACACAAATGAAGAACTTGTTTATTTTTCTAATTAATGTGATCTGCCAAGTAGGAAAACAAATAGAACAGTACTTATACCTATAGGCATAATGTATATTTTCATCTAATAACTACTGTGTTAAAAAATTAAGTGGATTGCCTTCCTTTTCTTACAGATCTCATCTGTGTTATATATGTACAAACAAAATTTAAATGTATATGTTATTTATAAACAAAATCAAGCAGCTGAAAGTTTAAGAACTGCTAACTGTGTCCTTTTAAGTTTAAACTATGTCTGGATCCTACAGTCAGTGTGATTTGAAATTCAAATTTTATATAGTAATAGGAATTTTAGAAATCTGTCAAGTAAAAATTTGTTTCTCTATTCACACAGTGAAAATATTGGTAGACAGAAAATTCACACTAAAAGTAAACAAGAAAAACACAATTTCCAACATTCAGTAAGGTACTGGACAAACAACCATTGTACCTCCTGAGAATGATAGTATATTAGAGTTTAATCCAACAACTGACATTATACTTGAACCCATGACCTTTTATCCAAAATCATATGTCCACCAATGTGGAAAAACATGTAATAATATAAGAACAATTTCACTCAGAGTTGCTAAGTCCATTCTGAGTCATAAGATACATCTGACTTACATATGCTTTTTAAAAAATCATTGCTAAAAATTTTAAATATCTATTTTAACAATGAGGTTAAAAAATTGCACCTAGAGGAAAAAGAATACACACAATTTCCAATGATAAAGATTAACAAATCATTCACTCTGTGTGAATTATAGTCCCTTATTCTGATAAAAGTCTACTAAGTTTTATTACACAGTCATTTCAGAAATATACCATTGTATCTAGGTTACTAGATATACATCAAGAAGCCCTTAGAGGAATTAACTGAAACTGGCATACTGAACTGTTTATAGACTCTGGGAAAAAAAAACTTAAAGAAAATCATCTCAGATAACCTTGTCTTTTTCTAAAGTACTTAATGATAATTAATCATGATTTTTTAAAAAGTTTAAATTTTTTTCTTCTTATAATATTTAGTAGATACTAATTTAAAAATGTATAAAGTTATAGTCCTTTAGTCAAAGAAAAGAAAAATACATAAAGGTAGATTCTTGCTTTTTAATTCTTTCCTGGTTGTTCTCAAAATCATTCATGCGATACACTGCAACAGATATCTATTACTGGATATTGGGACGATAGCAGTAATTAAAGCAGATGAAAATTGATTAGAACTTTTAGAACTTATCCTTTAAAATCTTTCGGAACTTATGTTCTAGTAGGGGTAAAAACAGACAAGCATACAAATCAAATCAAATATATAATATGCCACATGACAGCAAGTACTTAAGATGAAATTAATGCAGAGAAGGAAGACAGAAATTAGTAAAATAGAAGCTGAGTTTTAAATATAGTCATAAAGGAAAAGACCTCAATGGAAAAGGTGATATTTTAGCAAAGACCTAAAGGAAATGAGGCAAAGCACTATAAGAACACCTAACTGATGAGCAGTCCAGGCACTGGAATGTCAGTCACATGCAGACTCTAAGGTCAAAACGTTAACTGTTCTATCTGAAGAACAAAGAGACAGCATGGCTGAGCCAGTAAGGAAGAACTATGTAATAAGAAATGAGTTTTGAGTGTGATAATCTGGGGTCACATCAAGTATAGAATCTTGTAAGTCACTGGAAAAAATTGGTTTTCAATGTAGATAAAATGAGGTGGTTTTGAGCAAAGGACTGACATGATCTTACATGATCTTTTCAAGAATCCCTCTGGCTTCTCATTTGATGCCAGATTAAAGGAGAATAGATTCAAAGGGGGAAATTAACTGTTTGTTGTGAAGTAACAGTTGCTGATGAGAGGACCAATATAGCAGCAGCAGTAGGAACATGTTAAGTTGCAACTGGGTTAATGATCACTAATAGCCAATCACAAAAGTCAGGATATATGAAAGTGGTCCCAGAATGCCAAAATATATAAATTTAGAGTAACACCAAAGGAATCAGAATATTTCAAATTCAGCCTTCGTATTTAAAGGTTTACATAACTAAAACATATTGGACCTAATATTTATTAATCATATCCCACACCAAATTGTACAACAGAAACAAAAAGTAAACAGGCCTTAGATAAATATATTTTAAATATTTATTTCCTGTTGCTTATCTTCTAAGGGGAGAGAGAGAGAGAGAGACAGAGAGAGAGAGAGAGAGAGAGAGAGAGAGAGACTAATATACTAATATTTAGTATCCTTCAGATTTCTATCAAAGCACTGCTATTAGCAGAAGGGGCTAGGAATATATACAACTCTAATCTTGCTACAGATATGCAAAAAAAAACTGAGTCTCGATCATATGTAAGGCGCTAAGCTAATTGCTGCGTATATAGTGATGAAGAGAGCCAAACACAAACTGTTAAATTGTGGGGACAGATCATAAATAAAATGTGCTTACAACTATAAACTGTGGTCAGTACAATGAGAAAATAAAAAAGGGGATTGCTCTCAGACTGAGACTATACAAGTACTGAGAGCATAACATTTAAGCCAACATAAAGTTTATCTAAAATCTTTACCTATTTAGTTTTTAATTTGAAGAAATGCAAACTTTAACTATGAATTATATAGTTACCATACAAACCTGAATTTTTCAAAGGTTCTCTCCCCTTTCCCCCTTAGTTTTTAATTTGCCAGTTATGAAGATTGCTATATTCTCTTAGTCAGTAAGGAAAACATTTCATGTAATTTTTGTAAGTAAGTATTCCTAGCTAATATATTATTTATAGTTGCACTCAGAAATGTATTTTTAGCTCTTCAGAAATTTTGTGAATTCTCAAATTAACACTTTAACTAACTAAAAACATTCTCATTAAAGCAAAAATCCTCACCAGAGTTAGAATGGCTATCATCCAAAAATCAAAAAATAATAAATGCTGGTAAGGATGTGGGGAAAAAGGTTCCCTAATTCACCGCTGGTTGGAATGTAAAATAGTGTAACCATTATGGAAGGCATTAATTGGAGGTTACTCAGAAATATGAAAATTGATCTACCAAATGACCCAGCCATTCTGCTCCTGGGAATTTACTCAAACGAATTGCAACCAGCATATGAAAGTTATTTGTTTCCCAATATTTATTGCAACTCAATCCATAGCTAGATATGGAATCAACCCAGATGCCCACTGAATGACAACTGGACAAAGAAAATATGGTATATACACACTATGGAATACGATGCAGCCATTAAAAAAAAGAATGAAATTCTGTCTTTTGTAACAAAATGGATGCAACTGGAAATCACTATGCTTAGTAACATAAGTCAGTCCCCAAAAAACCAAATATCATGTTTCCTCTGATATGTCGCAGCTAATATGGAATACAAAAGATATATATGAACGAAATGGACACCTTGTAATTTGATTGCTGCTTTTAGCCCTTGTTTATATTCCTATGGAACTGTAGTCTTTCTATCTTAACTCATTGAATATTATGGTTATTGGTGTGTTAAGCCTGTGATTATACAGTAGACTGAAATTATGATTTTGCAAAAATTAACGAAAAAGAAGGAAATAAGGAAGGGAAATGAGGGAGGATGAGAGAAAAGAAAGAGGAAAATAAGGGAATCATCTCAGAATTACATCTATAGAGTATACGAAATCTATTTATATTAACAAATTTTTTTTAAAAAAATTAAGTTTATGGACTCAAGGGCTGATAATAAGAAACATCTCAAATTTTATTAAAAATATTATCAATTGTACTCTCATTTCTCAGTATCCCAATATGGTATATTCCCATACTTAGTGGCATGTAATATTACTTAACATATCAGTTTATCAAAGTTAATATCCCATTTTATTTAGCAGACACCACTATGCAAAGTAGCCACCAAAGGCAAGAGATGGGACACTTTAGATATTGCTATTAACACAAAAAGTTCTAGAAAGTCACGTGACCTATAAAAATAATGCTAAGTATTGTTTAATTGAAAAAATGACCTAGCATGTAGGAATTAAAATGTATATAAACTTGCCACATGCATATTTTCACATTTCTTTAAGTAACAGAATGCCACCTATGCAAGATAGTTATCACTACCCCTCTTAGATTTTTTGAAAACCTCACACTGAGAAATCTTTCGCTTTGCAAGTGTAAATTATAGCTTAAAATTATACTGTTACTATAGGAATATTTTAAGTAACTCATTTTTCATGTAGATAGTAACTTACCTGAAATGTAGATGATCTTTTGATCACTTCTTTGACCAAGTGAATTGGTCACTTTACAAACATAAACACCAGAATAATTGAAAGTCAGTGGATGGACAAAATGAAGAGTGTTGTCTGAAGCCAATAAACCATCAGGCCACTGTCCATCTAACCTAAATTTTAAAAAAGCATGATATTATAAATATCTCCACATTGTATTTATTGACAGTTATTTAAAATAAGATATTACACTTTTGAGATGTTAGTGAAAGAACTAGTATCTTTCAGATAGAAATCACTGTGAGATGAAAGCATATAATTAATACATTTACATTTTAATAAAGACAACCTAAATGACAAAACCCATTAAGATTAAGAATACCAATTCCTTTTTAACATGTAGTAATGTTTTAAAAATTTATTTGAGAAACAGAGAAGGGAAGGGAGAGGAAGGATAGAAAGGGGTAAGGGAGAGGAGGGAAGGAACAGGAGGAGAGGAGAAGGAAAGAGAGGGGAGGGAAAGGGGGGTTAGGTTAGGTTAGGTTCACACCCTAAATACTCCTGAATGACAGGCTGGGATAGGGGCAAGACCAAAGCCAGGTGTCAGGAATACAATCTAGGTCTCCCAAATGGGAGGCAGTAATCCTACCATGTGAGCCATCACCACTGCCCTGCAAGGGTCAGCGTAACAGGAAGCTGGTATCAGGAGCTGGAGCTAGGAATCAAAGCAGGTTCTCAGATACATAATGTGGGTATCTGGACTGCTATCTCAACCACAAGGCCAAATGCTCACTCCCCACCTACTCTTTCAAAATATTAATCTACATAAGTATAGATAGGCTAACATAACAGAATGAGAAAGAAAGTAAAAACATGCATGATGTAAAATAGTTCTTTTCAGAAAACTGGAAATTAGAAAATAAATCATTCGAAGATATAAACTAGTATCAAAGATTTAAGTGAATTATAAACCTTCAAAAGATATATCTACAAGTTTCTAAATAAAAAAGTCATCACATTTAAATATATAATGTTTCATCACTTTCTATGACATATTTCTAGGAAAGCTAATATAAATGTATACTGTATCCAATCCAAAGATAGCTTCTAAAGCACCAAGAAAGGTCAATTGAAAGTTTATTTGTACCATAAACGGCGGGGGGGGGGGGGGGGGGGACGGGGGGGGACGGACATCAACAGGACTTTCTGAGTCACATGGGGCAAAATAGATAGTTAATTAATAAATAAGCAGAGGGGATACAAGCCTGCCACAGAGTCATGAGAAATTTGCACAGAGAAGCCCAGGAGTCCAACGGAGACTGCGTAGGTCCTTGCCAAGGAAGCAAAAAAAAGTGGCAGAGGCGCAGCTAAGGCACAATGAGGGCCTGGCAAAGACGCCGAATGAGGAGATTGGCACCAAACCCCCAAAGTGAACCAGGTGAGGAATCGAGAGTCCACGGAGCTGTGGATAGTGGTGGGCGGGGGAGCCTGGCAAACTGCATTTGAAGCTCCAAGCGGGAAGAAACAGACTGGCTGAATGGATTAAAAAAGAAAACCCATCTACTTGCTTCCCAAAATAAAAACATCTTACCAACAAAGACACATGCATACTGAAAGTGTAAGGATGGGAAAAGATAATCCTTAATAACAGAAACCAAGAAAAGAGCTGGTGTGGCTATCCTAGTATCCAACAAAATAGACATCAATACAAAAACTATTAAGACACACAAAAAAAGGACACTATAAAATGATGAAAGGATCAATTCAACAAGAAGATGTGACTATTATAAATCACATGTACCTATTACAGGGCAGCTGGCTATTTAGAATTGTTAACATATTTAAAGGGAGATATAGACTTAAATACAATAGTAATGGGGGACTTCAATACACCACTTTCAGCTATGGACAGTTCAACCAGACAGAAAATCAATGAGGAAACAACAGAGATAATCAACAGCAAAGACCAAACAGACTTAGCAGATACCTACAGAGCCTTCTACCCTACAGCCTCAGAGTACCCATTTTTCTCTCCAGTACATGGAACCTTCGCTAGGACTGACCACATGCTAGGCTATAAAATGAGTCTCAGCAAATTCAAAAAAAATCTAAATCATACCATGCATCTTCTTAGATCATAATGAAATAAAGCTGGAAATCAACAACTCAAGAATCTCTACATCATATGAAAACACATGGAGAATGAACAACATGTTTCTGAATGAATAGTGGGTCATAGAAGAAATCAAAAGATAAATCAAAAATTTATGGAAACAAATGAGGACAATAAACCTGTGAGATACAGCAAAAGCAGTATTAAGAGGAAAATTTATAGGCCGGCGCCGTGGCTTAACAGGCTAATCCTCCACCTTGTGGTGCCGGCACACCGGGTTCTAGTCCCGGTCGGGGCGCCGGATTCTATCCCAGTTGCCTCTCTTCCAGGCCAGCTCTCTGCTATGGCCCGGGAAGGCAGTGGAGGATGGCCCAAGTCCTTGGGCCCTGCACCAGCATGGGAGACCAGGAGAAGCACCTGGCTCCTGGCTTCGGATCAGCGCGATGCGCCGGCCGCAGCGGCCATTGAAGGGTGAACCAACGGCAAAAAGGAAGACCTTTCTCTCTGTCTCTCTCTCACTATCCACTCTGCCTGTCAAAAAAAAAAAAAAATTTATATCAACTGGTACCTACATCAAGAAGCTGGAAAGGCACCAAATAAAGGAACTATCTATACACCTCAAGGATCTAGAAAAACAACAGCAAACCAAACCCAAAACTAGAAGAAAAGAAATAATTAGAGAATACACAAAATTGAAACAAAAAAATACAAAAGATCAGCAAAATGAAGAGATGGTTTTTGAAAAAATAAAACTGAAACACTACTGACCTAACTAGTCAAAAAAAGGAGAGAGAAGACCCAAATCAATAAAATCAGAGTTGAAAAAGAAAATGTAATAATAGACACCACAGAAATAAAAACCATCATCAGAAATTACTACAAAGAGCTGTATGCCAACAAACTGGGAAACCTAGCGGAAATGGATAGATTCCTGGACACCTACAACTCTACCTAAAATGAGCTTTGAAGACAGAAAACCTAAACAGACCCATTACCAAGACAGAAACCGAATCAGTAATAAAGACTCTTCCAACAAAGAAAAGCCCAGGTCCCACTGGCTTCACTGCTGAATTCTACCAGACATTTAAAGAAGAACTAACTCCAATTCTTCTCAAGTTATTCAAAACAATTGAAAGGGAGGGAATCCTCCCAAATTCTTTCTGTGAAGCCAGCATCACCTTAATTCCTAAACCTGGAAAAGATGAAACAGAGAAAGAGAATTAGAGACCAATTTCCCTGATGAACATAGATGCAGAAATCCTCAACAAAATTCTGGCCAATTCTGGCGGTTATAATCAAAACAGCCTGGTACTGGTACAGAAGCAGATGGATAGACCAATGGAACAGGATTGCAACACCAGAAATCAACCCAAACATCTACAACTTATATTTGACCAAGGAACTAAAACCAATCCCAGGAGCAAAGACAGTCTATTCAACAAATGGTGCTGGAAAACTGGATTTCCAAGTGCAGAGTATAAAGTAAGACCCCTACCTCACACCTTGCACAAAAAACCCACTCAACATGAATTAAAGATCTAAATCTATGACCCGAACCATCAAATTATTAGAGAACATCAGGGGAACCCTGCGAGACACTGGCAAAGGCAAAGACTTCTTGGAAAAGACTCCTGAGGCACAGGCAGTCAAAGTGAAAATTAACAAATGAGATTACTTCAAATTGAGAAGTTTCTGTGTGACAGAAGAACCAGTATGGAAAGTGAAGAGGCAACTAACAGACTGGGAGAAATTATTTGCAAACTACACAACTGATAAAGGATTAATAACCAGAATCGACAAAGACATCAAGAAACTCCACAACAAAACAAAAAACCCAGTTAAGAGATGGGCAAAGGACTTAAACAGACATTTTCCAAAAGAGAAAATTCAAATGGCCAACAGACACATGAAAAAATGTTCAGGATCACTAACTGTCATGGAAATGCAAATCAAAACCACAATGAAGATTCACCTCACTCCAGTTAGAATGGCTTTCATATAGAAATCAACAAATGCTGGAGAGGATGTGGGGAAAAAGTTACCCTAATCCACTGTTGGTAGGAATGTAAACTAGTAAAGCCACTATGGAAGACAGTAAGGAGATACCTCAAAAATCTGAACGTAGACCTACTGTATGACCCACCATCCCACTCCTGGGATTTTACCCCAGGGAAATGAAATCAGCAAACAAAAGAGCTATCTGCACCTCCATGTTTATTGCAGCTCAATTTACAATAGCTAAGACATGGAATCAACCTAAATGCCCATCAACCGAAGTCTGGATAAAGAAATTATGGGATATATACACTATGGAATACTACATAGCAGTTAAAAAAAAATGCAGTATGGTCATTTGCAACAAAAGGAATGAATCTGGAAAACATCATACTTAGTGAAATACGCCAGGCCCATAGGGACAAATACCATACTTTTTTTCTGATCTGTGACAACAAATAGAACACCTAAAACAAAATCTATAGAGGTGAAATTGACACTTTAATAAGCAAAGACTTGAATAGTCCTTATCTTGGATGTCAAGGAACAGTTTCATTTTGTTTTTTCATCTTTTTTTTTCTTCATACTATTTGTTGAAGTATTTACTTAACATATCGTTAATCATATATATATCAAGGCAATTTAAAATAGATCTCAGTAAAAAATAAGAGTGGGAATAAGAGGAGGAGGAAGTTTTTAACTGTAAAGCAGTATAGTTCTGCATACATTCCTATGAACTTACTTCTAAAAGTAGTTTAAAAACTTGTCATGGGACTCCAAATCCCATTAAAATTTGGAGCTAAAAATGCCACCTTAATTTTAAAGTGATCATATTAAATGTTACAGTGAACACAGACATGATTAAGTGTTAAAGAGATCATATGAATAGCATCAAGTTCCTGGTAATAATAATAGATAGAATTAAAAAAAAAAGAGAGAGAGAGAATGATCCAATATGGGAAGCAGTCCACACAACAGAATCATTATAGAATAACAACTGCTTTAAGTAACACTCTGACCCCAGAATCAGCTCTTAAGGCATTTGGAGCTGGCTGAAAAGCCCATTAGAGCATTTCAGGCGCGGAAAGCCAAGAGACTGTGGCAAAACGATGTCCTACATGAAGGATCTCTGTGAGTGAGATCTCAATGGAATGAAGGGGCCATTAAAGAAGGATGCACTTTTCTCTGAAGGGAGCAGAGAACTTCCACCTTGCTTATGGCCCTGTATAAATACTGACGGAGTTTGTGGTCTCAAAAGGCTTCCAGAGCCTTGACAGCTCATGACAAGAACCTCAGGTAATCACTGACATCATAAATAAATAAGAGTGTTAATTGTTAAATGTTACTCTGCACTTACTCCCCATGTAGGACCCCTGTCCTTATTGAGTTGTACTATGAGAATTAACTGCTAAACTTGTTCTCAAACAGTACTTTATATATTGTGTGTTTGGAGGGTACAAACTGTTGAAACCTTTACTTAGTACAGAGTTGGTCTTCTCTATATAAAGCTAATTAAAAATGAATCTTGATGAAGAATGGGATGGGAAAGAGAGTAGGAGGTGGGACAGGAGTAGGGATGAGAGGGCGGGTATAGGAGGAAGAACCACTATATTCCTAAAGTTTTACCTATGAAATTTGCAATCATTAGGCTGGTGCCGTGGCTTAACAGGCTAATCCTCCACCTTGTGGCGCCGGCACACCGGGGTCTAGTCCTGGTTGAGGCGCCGGATTCTATCCCGGTTGCCCCTCTCCCAGGCCAGCTCTCTGCTATGGCCCGGGAAGGCAGTGGAGGATGGCCCAAGTCCTCGGGCCCTGCACCCGCATGGGAGAAGCACCTGGCTCCTGGCTTCGGATCAGCGAGATGCGCCGGCCGCAGCGGCCATTGGAGGGTGAACCAACGGCAAAAAGGAAGACCTTTCTCTCTGTCTCTCTCTCTCTCACTATCCACTCTGCCTGTCCAAAAAAAAAAAAAAAAAAAAGAAAGAAAGAAATTTGCAATCATTAAATAAAAGCTTAAAAAATACAAACCATGGCAGGCTGGTGCCATGGCTCACTTGGTTAATCCTCTGCCTGCAGCACCGGCATCCCACATAGGCACCAGGTTCTAGTCCCAGTTGCTCCTCTTCCAGTCCAGCTCTCTGTTATGGCCTGGGAAGGCAGTGGAGGATGGCCCAAGTGCTTGGGCTCCTGCACCCTCATGGGAGACCAGGAGAAAGCACCTGGCTCCTGGCTTCAGATCGGCATAGCACCAGCCATAGCAGCCATCTGCGGGGTGAACCAACGGAAGGAAGACCTTTGTCTCTGTCTCTTGTCTCTCTCTCTCACTGTCTATCTCTGTCAAATAGAAAAAAAAAATACATACATACACACACACACACACACATATATATAAAAACCATGGCACCATTTGGCATAAAGAAAATTTTTTCTAAACTGTGTCTAAACTAATTTGGTTAAGATGTCCTGTATCTAATGTATACATTATTTTTTTAAAAGATTTATTTTATTTATTTGAAATACAGAGTTACAGAGAGAAGTAGAGACAGAGAGAGAAGCCTTCCATCTGCTGGTTCACTCCCCAGATGGCCGTGACAGCCAGAGCTGCACAGATCTGAAGCCAGGAGCCAGGAGCCTCTTCCAGGTCTCCCAAGCGGGTCCAGGGGCCCAAGGACTTGGGCCATCTTCTACTGCTATCCTAGGCCACAGTAGAGAGCTGGATAAGAAGAGGAACAGCCAGGACTAGAACCAGCGCCCATTTGAGATGCTGGTGCCTCAGGCCAGTGCTTTAACCCATTGCACCATGGCACCAGCCGGCCCCCATTTTTTTTTTATTATATATCATATAAGTTCCACTTTAAGAACTCTAAAGTCATTCACTGAAATGGAACTGTTAAAAATCACTTTTCTAATCTAACAGTATAAAAAACAAGAAAAGTTTATTTTACAAACTGCTCTAATTTACACAATTTATTTTTAAGAGGATAAAAAGTCAAGTAAATTCAAGTGTGCATCTGTGATTGTTTGGACTAAGCGGATTTTCAAAGAGTTCATTCATTTATTCATTATTTCAATTACTAGGAGCTTACTATCTACCTTACTCTGTTCTGCTAGGGTTGCAAGAATGCAGAAATAATTAAGATTAGATCCTTCCTTTTGATGCATGTAAACAAGAGGAAATCAACAACTCATTACAAAGGGAGTAAGACCAAGGAATAACAAAAAGATGCAAAGAATCAAATCAACACTGGAGAATAAACAGAATGTTTTGTTTTGCAATCCCAAGGATAGCAGGTAGGAAAACGATTAGTAAAATCTTTTGATGTTACTAACGCAAGTTGAATATCCTTTATCTGAAGGTGTTTCAGATTCTATTTTTTCAGATATTGTTAACACTGGCATACACTTTACTAGTAGATCATTCCTGATCTGAAAATCTAAAACCTATGGAGTATCTCAGTGATCAAAAAGTTTAAAATTTTGGAACATTTCAAATTTGGGATTTCTGGATTTGAAATGCTCAATTTGTATTTTAATTCAGCACCACTGAAGGATGAAGATAATATTCTCACATTGCTTAAAATCAAAAATAATCTTGTTATGAGAACTTCAGAAAGCAAACATTCTACAAGTGTCTCTTTTCAAAATATGAACTCTAGAAGAGTAAGAATGATTATGAAGTGTATGGTCTTAATTATTTCTATATATTAATTATTTCTGTATATTGGGCCCAAAATTCCTTTAGTCCTTTGAAAACTTTGAAAATTGTTTATGTATTTTCAAAGTTAAATTTATTCAAAAAAGTAAAAATTGAAATATCATATTAAACATACAATAAATGATATGTGCCAAATATCTTCTGTGTTCTTATACCTATGTTACATGATTTATGTTCACTGTCTACACCATTACAAAAATTCTTTGAATACTGTTAACTATGAGGAAACTAAGAATTAGAATTATTAAATTACTTACTCAAAAAATACATGTATGGACATAGGGATGAGAACCCAGAACTGTGTTAGTTTTAGTAACACCCTAGCAAGTAGACATCTTAATTGATAACTGTTTCCTACAAGAGAATGTAAATGAAAAAGAACCTATTTTAAAAATATATATATTTGTTTATTTTATTTATTTTAAAGGCAGAGAGAGAAAGATACAGAGTTCTTCCATCTGATGGTTCACTCCTCAAACATAAAGAACCAGAGCTGGGCTCATCCAGGCCAAAGCCAGGAGCTCAGGACTCAAATCAGTTCTCCTGTGTGGATGGCAGAAACTCACTTAAAAACCATCATTGGTGCCTGCCAGGGTGTAATATGTAACAAGAACACAGAAATGGAAGCAGAGCCAGGACTAGAACCCAGGTACTGTAATAGGTAATGCAGGCATCAGAAGCAACATCTTAACTGCTGTTCCAAATGCCTGTCCTGTTCACTATTTAAAAAAAAAAAACAAAAAACTTCCAGACAACAGACTGAACAACTATAAGGTTTCCTTGATCCAATAAAATTCCACCAAAAACAAGTGTTAAGAATCAAAAAGTTACTAAAAACACATGAGGAGATTAGGGGGCAGAATTCAACAGACAAGATACTTCAACAAAGCTTTTAGAAGACAGAGAACAGTATATGCTTTAGGCTAGTATTCCTTTCTCTTTTTAAAGATTTATTTAATTGGAAGGCAGACTGATAGGGGAGATCTGGAGAGAGAGAGAGATAGTCAGAATGAAGTCATGATCCAGGATCTACATTTAGGTCTCCTATACAGGTGGCAGGGGCCCAAGAATTTGGGCCATCTTCTACTATATTCCCAGGCATATTAGCAGGAGGCTGGATCCAAAGTGGAGCAGCTGATATTTGAACCTGCATTCTGATATGAAATGCAAGCACTCCAAGCAGTAGCTTAATGCACTGAGCCACAACGCCAGCCCACCCAAGCCAGTGTTTCTCAACCTGATTTCGTCTCGGAGAACATCTAGTATATCTGAAGATATGTCTGGTTTCCACGAGGGAAGTGGCTCATGGTTGTGGCTGTAGAGTACAGAGCAGCCATGATGCTGTTAAACATCTTACATTTCACAAGACTGCCCATCACAAAAAAGAATGATCCAAACTAAAATGTCAGTTGTGCCAAGACTGAAAAGTTTTACTTTAGGTGGGAGGTATATGGATGAGAAAGCGGCCAATGTGGTACAAAGAACTCAAAAAAGGTTTATTTTTCCTCACTATATTGCAGAAGGTCAGCATGAGGTAAAAGGCTGGAGACAGGACTAGCTGAAGTTATAAAACAAACCAACAGATTTCTCCCAACTCTGAACAGATACAAAGACTAATTTCTCAGGCAAAAGAATGAATGCTAATTAAATAAACTGAACAGCCTGAAGACTATAATTCTTCCATCAGAGACATGTAGGAGAAACTAATGACCTCTCTACTGGATCACTCCAAGCAGAATTTACTAATGAATAATTCTCTTGAGTTCCTATGGAGCTTTTTTTTTTTTTTTTTTTTTTTTTTTTTTTTTTTTTTTTGATAGGCAGAGTGGACAGTAGAGGCAGTAGAGGAAGACAGAGAGAAAGGTCTTCTTTTTCCATTGGTTCACCCTCCAATAGCCGCCGCGGCCGGGGCCGGTACACCGCACTGATCCGAAGGCAGGAGCCAGGTGCTTCTCCTGGTCTCCCATGCTGGTGCAGGGCCCACGGACTTGGGCCATCCTCCACTGCACTCCTAGGCCACAGCAGAGAGCTGGCCTGGAAGAGGAGCAACTGGGACAGAATCCGGCACCCCGACCAGGACTAGAACCCAGTGTGCCGGCGCCGCAAAGCGGAGGATTAGCCTATTGAGCCGCGGCGCTGTCCAAGCATTTTATTTTAATGTCTCACTGTGAAATGACTAGACAACCAAGAAAATTAAGAAATAACTACAAAATGAAATGTAGATCCACCAAAAAAAGATGATTTGATAAATTATAAATATGTTCCCACTCTGGTCCAGAATCGGCCCTTAAGGCATTCAGATCTGGCTGAAAAGCTCTTGAGAGTTTCCCAGGCATGGAAAGCCAAGACACTGTGGCAAAAAACAAACAAACAAACAAACAAACAAAAACCTAAATGAAAAATCTCTGAGATCCTAGTAGAAAGAACGGTACCATCAAAGAAGGAGGTACCTTTCTCTGAAGGGAGTAGAGAACTTCCACTGTGAATATGGCATTGTCTAAGTAAGATTGGAGTTTGTGAACTCAAGAGGCTTCCATAGCCTTGGCAATTCATGAGTGATTACTGACATCATAAATAAGTGTCAATTGTTAAATCAACAATAGGAGTCACTGTGCACCTACTCCCCATATAGGATCTCTGTCCTTAATGTGTTGTACTATGCGAATTAACAGTAAAACCAGCATTCAAACAGTGCTTTATACTTTGTGTGTCTGTGCGGGTGCAGTCTGTTGAAATCTTTACTTAGCATATACTAAGATGATCTTCTGTATATAAAGAGAATTGAAAATGAATCTTGATGTGAATGGAATGGGAGAGGGAGTGGGAGATGGGATAGCTGTGGGTGGGAGGGAGGTTATGGGGGAAAAAGCTGCTATAATCCGAAAGTTGTACTTTGGAAATTTATATTAAATAAAAGTTGAAAAATAAATAAATAAACATGCTCCCAAGTTTTTTTAAAAATCATTGTTAATGGAAATTTTTTAACAACAAGAAAATATTCTAAGAACAAAAACAATGTCTGAAAAACATGAAACAGAGAATATTTTACAGTAAATAGGAGTTGTAGTAATAGTAACAGGAAAGAAAAAAGAGAGTGAATCTATCAAAAAGAAAAGAAAATTACCAAAAGTCTCAAGACTGAAATAAGGCCCATATACAGAGAAATATGAATGAAAACTTCAGTGTAATAGTTTGAAAATTCATGGATAAAGAGACTAATTACGGACATGCAGTGAATATGCTACAAATGCAAAATGAGGCAATTACTAGCTACAGGGAAAACAAATAGCTGCAGAGAAAAGAAAACAGAACACTGGTATACTATTTAGCTCTCAATACAAAATATTAACCTGCCATAAGGAGTCAAATGGTGATTACAGAGTTTAAGTAAAAGTAAGTTAACCGGGGCTGGCACTGTGCTGTAGTAGGCTAAGTCTCTGCCTGCAGCACCAGCATCCCATACGGGCGCCAGATGGTGTCCCAGCTGCTCCTCTTCCAATCCAGCTCTCTACTATAGCCTGGGAAAGCAGTAGAAGATGGCCCAACTGCTTGGGCCCCTGAACCAGTGTGGGAGACCTGGAAGAAGCTCCCGGCTCTTGATCTGCCCAGCTCACGTTGTTGTGGTGATTTGGAAAGTAAACCAGTGGATAGAAGACCTTTCTCTCCCTCTCTCCCACTCTGCCTGTAACTCTGCCACTCAACTAAATAAATAAATATCCTCTAAAAAAAAAAAAAAAGTAAGTTAACCTCATTTGAACTATAAAGGGTAAGAATGTGTATATGGATGTATCTGTGGGTGAAAGGATGAAAAAAATTAATTCTTCATCTACCTAAGAAGTCAATAGACAGAAGGTGTTAAGAACTGGTGAATCGAAAAGTAACAATTTAAGATCTACATTGGTAACTACCAGAAGAAATTGCTAAAATTACTAACATAGCTTCTGAGGAACATAACTGAGGGAGCAGGATGATGGGAGAAGAGGACAGGAACACACTTCAAATCTCATTTAACTGAATTTCTCAGCTATTATAATCATGTGTTACAGCAATAAAAACATTTGAATATACATAAAGAATACTTTTCACTTCTACATAGTTTGTCTTTGGAAGTACATAACTTTACCTGCTCCACACAGATTTGAAGGGTGGTGGATTTGCATCAGCATTACACTTCAGATTAACACCTTTTCTTCCTACAAACCAATTTCCATCATACCCTGTTACTGAAACTTCAGGAGCATCTAGAAAATAAATGCATGATAGGACAGATGATCTCTTGTTACATTAAGCGCAATATATAATGATAAAGCATTGACATATTAAACTTTAGAAAAGCAGAAATCATTTTTCCTTACTCTAACATGTATATTCAATATACAAAAACTACTCAATAAATATTAATTAAAAGAATGGACAATGAGTGAGTACTCCAAAACTATACAACTACAACCAAGTATAGTTCTACTTATTAGAGATACCAAATAAATCCAAGAGTATTCATAAGCCTTTAACCAGCAAAAGCAAAATATAGGAGGAGTCCTATTATGAGACATAGGAATACATGAACAAAATAATTAAATAATGAGACAAGATTTTTTTTTTTTAAGTTCCATGTAGTACCAAGTTACGATATAAAACTGTTTACACAATGAGGTTACACCTCACCCCAGTTAGAACGGCTTACATACAGAAATCAACTAACAAAAGATGCTGGTGAAGATGTGGGGAAAGAGGCACACTAATCCACTGTTGGTGTGAATGCAAACTGGTAAAACCACTATGCAAGACAGTTTGGAAATTCCTCAAAAACCTGAATATAGCCCTACCACCTGACCCAGCCATCCCAATGCTCAGAATTTACCCAAAGGAAATTAAATTGGCAAATAAAAGAGCTACCTGCACCTTAATGTTATTGCAGCTCAATTCACAACAGCTAAGACATGGAATCAACCTAAATGCCCATCATGGGATATGTACAGTATAGAATACTATACAGCAGTTAAAAATAAGAATGAAATCTGGTCATTTGCAACAAAATGGAGGAATCTGGAAAACATCATGCTGAGTGAAATAAGCCAGTTCCAAAGGGACAAATATCGTATGTTCTCCCTGATCGGTGACAACTGAGCACCTAAAAGGAAGTGAAACTGACACTATGAGAAACAAAGACTTGATCAGCCCTTGTCCTGACTGTTGAGGAATAGCTTACTATTTTATTCTTTCTAGTATTTTCTTGTTCTACTTAATACCATTGGTTCAACTCTTATCCCATTAAGGCAGCACAGACCAATACCATCCTTCTAGTTAAAGTGATCCGTTTAAGTTCATAATTTATCATAAAGATAGGAGTTAGTACCAAAGGGATCACATAAATAAGACCAGTGTCTGCTAATAATAACTGATAGAATTAAAAAGGAGAGAACAATCCAACATGGGAAGCGGGATACACAACAGACTCATAGAATGGTAAATGCCCTAAACAGCATTCTGGCCTCAGAATCAGCCCTTAAGGCATTCGGATTTGGCTAAAAAAGCTCATGAGAGTTTTCCAGGCATGGAAAGCCAAGACACTGTGGCAAAAAAAAAAGACCTAAATGAAAGATCTCTGAGTGAGATCCTAGTAGAAAGAACGTGCCATCAAAGAAGGAGGTACCTTTCTCTGAAGGGAGTAGAGAACTTCCACTATGAATATGGCATTGTCTAAATAAGACTGGAGTTTGTGAACCCAAAAGGCTTCCATAGCCTTGGCAGCTCATGACAAGAGCCTCGAGTGATTACTGATGTCATAAATGTCAATTGTTAAATCAACAATAGGAGTCACTGTGCACCTACTCCCCATATAGGATCTCTGTCCTTAATGTGTTGCACTATGCGAATTAATGATAAAACTAGTATTCAAACAATAGTTTATACTTTGTATGTATGTGTGGGTGCAGTCTGCTGAAATCTTTACTTAGTATATACTAAGTTGATCTGTATATAAAGATAATTAAAAATGAATCTTAATGAAGAATGGAATGGGAGAGGTAGTAGGAGATGGAATAGTTTGCGGGTGGGAGGGTAATTATGGGGAAAAAGCTGCTATAATCCAAAAGCTGTACTTTCGAAATTTATATTTATTAAATAAAAGTTTTAAAAAACTGTTTAAAGAGATGTTTAATCTAGAGGGAAAAATCCCATAAGAAATATCTAGTCAATTACAAAGATTAGATTCCTTATATTACAATTAATTTATAGTCTAGGATGAGAGGGGCTGGTACTGTGGCGCAGGTTAATCCTCTGCCTGTGGCGCCGACATCCCATATGGATGCCGGTTCTAGTCCCTGCATTTTCTTCTCCTGATCCAGCTCTCTGCTATGGCCAGGGAAAGCAGTCAAAGATGGCCCCTACACCCATGTGGGAAACCCAGAAGAAGCTCCTGGCTCCTGGCTTCAGATCAGTACAGCTCTGGTCATTGTGGCTGTTTGGGGAATGAACCAGCAGATAGAACTTGCTCTCTGTCTCTGCCTCTGTCTATAACTCTACCTTTCAAATGAATATAATCTTTAAAAAGCAACAGTCTATGGGGCTATATTGATTTGACACAAACTTCCTAAGAATATCTACTTACAACTGTAGTAAATTATCTGTGGCCTTATCCACACTAAAACATAAACTTTACCTACTCAAATAAACCCAGAAATACTATGACATATGTATAGCACAACTAATTTAATGTGTGATTATCCATACCTACCAGAAATATAAATGTATGCCCACAAACTATAAAGTCCTATACCCAGCATGCATTCAACTATTATTTTGTTTAGCTCCTAATAAGCACCAGGAACTATTCTAGGTGTTTGTTAAACATTCAGATTCTGTATTCATAAAATTCACATACTAATAGTAACAGGGGAGATGATATTTTAATTATTTAATATATTTTAAAAATCTATTTTGAGGGTCACCAAAGAAAAGAATGTAGGTTAAGAGAGAAGGTAAGAAAAAAGAACTAACTTAGACTGAGAATATTCGTGGGGGAATTCATGAAAGGTGTCACTAACAGTTTCTTGGACGTAGTGCAGGGTAAGTAGCACATGAACAAATGAAAGGTTAGAAAAAGAAAAAGTCATCACTGAACTCTGGCAGAGAAGCTTTATCCACTGAAAAAGCAATTTATTAAGGCAGCATTATCTTAGCGATTTTAAAAAAGAAATGCCTGCATCCTAATCATCAAGAATTATTGATTTTCTAACTTAAAATTAGTAAGTCTACATGCTGCTGAAAGAACAGCCCAGGGACAGAGGTTTGCTATAGCCGTTAAGACACCACTTGAGACACCCACATTCCACATTGGAGTGCCTGGGTTCAAGTCCCAGCTCTACTTCCAATTCCAGCTTCCTGCTAATGCACACCACAGTAGCCATCAGGTAATAGTTTAAGTAATTGATTCCTTGATACACATGTGGGAGACCCAAATGGAGTTGCAGACTCCAGGTTCCACCCTGGTCTAGCCCTTGCTGTTGTGAGCATTTGGGGAAGATACAAGCAGGTAGAAGAGATCTCTCTCTTCCATCCCTCCCTCCTCCCTCCACCTTTGAACAAAATGCAAATAAATAAAATTCAAATAATTCTTTTCAGCATTGACAAAATATATGGAATGGTAAACATGTTCTTTTAAAAAAACAGTCGAGATATCTGTGAGTTTAATCTATTTTTCCTTTCTAAAATTTCATTTATTTCTAACAGAAGTGAGAGAGACAGAGAAATAACAGTTCCACCTGCTAATTTACCATCCAAATGCCTGCAACAACTAGGGCTAGGCCAGGCCAAAGCCAAGAGCTGGGAACTCAACCTAGGTCTCCCACATGGCTATCAGGGAATCAATTACTTAAACTGTCACCTGATGGCAATTGGAGTGTGCATTACAGGAAGCCGGAATCAGAAGGGGAGCCAGGACTCAGGCACTCTGAAATGGGAAATGGGCATTTCAAACAGTATCTAAACCATTGTGCCCAACACTTATTCCCAATCTCTTTTTAAAAGAGAGGGAAACCACTAAAATACCCCCAAAGAATATCTCCAAATTTTCAGCAATGAATGTGCAAATATAAGACTATCACCTTGAACTATGTTCACATGCCTTATAGGTTTCAAAAAAAAAGTCATGAGTATTCTAAGAACATTTTAGGAGCAAGCCAATAAATCTAGACCATAGTTTAAAAGCTTAAAAAAAGTATTTATCTAGGACTGCATTCAATCAAATAAAAACTAACAACATTATAAATTACAGAAAATGTCAGTCATTGTTGGAAGAAAAAAAAATGTAAGAGAAATACTGACAGCACACACTACTGGGATCTGAATTTTATGAGAAAAAAGGGAAAATGCTAACAGTTTGAACAAGTACAGAAACAAAAAAAAAATTGATTCTCCAGAGAAGTGAATTTGCTTTAGAAGCCATTGCACTAAAGGTAATGAACATGTAAGGTAATTAAAAATTCTATGGATATATTAAAAAACAAAATAAGAAATAAAACTTCCATAATTTGTACAGTGATGGAAATTACTGCAGAACCTAAATACTTTTCCTAACTGTATCTGCAGTCTGCCTACTTTTCACTATCCTTCCTATAAGCTACCAGCACTGTCACCATTTCTCTCCTCTTTTTTTTTTTTTAATATTTTTTTTTCATTTTTTTTTTTTGACAGGCAGAGTGGACAGTGAGAGAGAATGACAGAGAGAAAGGTCTTCCCTTCTCCGTTGGTTCACCCTCCAATGGCCGCCGCGGTAGGCGCGCTGCAGCCAGCGCACCACGCTGTTCCGATGGCAGGAGCCAGGTGCTTCTCCTGGTCTCCCATGGGGTGCAGGGCCCAAGCACTTGGGCCATCCTCCACTGCACTCCCTGGCCACAGCAGAGAGCTGGCCTGGAAGAGGGGCAACCGGGACAGGATCGGTGCCCCGACCGGGACTAGAACCCGGTGTGCCGGCGCCGCAAGGCGGAGGATTAGCCTATTGAGCCGCGGCGCCGGCCTTCTCTCTTCTTTTTTAAAAGACTTATGTATTTATTTGAAAGGCAGAGTTAGACAAAAGGAGAGACAAAGATGGAAAGCTTCCATTGGTTCTCTCCCCTAAATGGCCATACAGCCAAGGCTGGGCCAGGCTAAAGCCAGGAGTCTAGTTTCTTCTAGATCTCCCACATGGGTGGAGGGCCCAAGGACTTGGGTCATCCTCAGCTTTCCTGGACACATTAGTAAGGAGCCGGTTTGGAAGTGGAGAGCCGGGATTCACATTGGCGCACATATGGGATGCCAGCACTGCAGGCCTTGGCTTTTAATCTGCATGTCATGGCACTAGCTCCCACCCTTTCTCTTGCCCAGAATTTTAAAATGCTACACAAATCATCAAGAATGTATCAGAAGTTGAAAAGTTTTATTAAAAAGTAAAAGTAAATACATCAAATACATAAGTACACACACAGGAGAATGTCCCTTAACAAAAAAATATGTATATAAGTACAAGGTAGACTAGCTATGAATCTTATCTATGCTAACAATCCCAATGATGTCCTTAAAATATTTTACCCATGTAAGAATCTTTTTTTTTTTTTTAATTTTTTTTTTTTTTTGACAGGCAGAGTGGATAGTGAGAGAGAGAGAGAGAGAGAGAGAGAGAGAGAGAGAAAGGTCTTCCTTTTGCTGTTGGTTCACCCTCCAATGACCGCCGTGGCCGGCGCACCACGCTAATCCGAAGGCAGGAGCCAGGTGCTTCTCCTGGTCTCCCATGGGGTGCAGGGCCCAAGCACTTGGGCCATCCTCCACTGCCTTCCCGGGCCATAGCAGAGAGCTGGCCTGGAAGAGGGGCAACCGGGACAGAATCCGGTGCCCCGACCGGAACTAGAACCCGGTGTGCCGGCGCCGCAAGGCGGAGGATTAGCCTGTTGAGCCGTGGCGCCGGCTCCATGTAAGAATCTTACACTATGACCAGTGAAGATCAGATTAGAAATAATACTGAAAAGTACAAAATTCATATTAATTAACGTGTCTAGGTTATATAAGATTCTTGCTGAAAACAGCAAGGATAAAGTAGTATCCATGAAGCTGAATAGCAGCCCAAGTAAAAAGAATGGAGAAGTGGTTTGTCTCTAAGTATTACACATTTTGAAGTATAAATTTTGAGAACTCCCTTAAGTTCAGCCTACTTTAAAGGTTCTAAGATTAGCTAGCAAATTAATTTTTAAGTGGCAAACAACTATCCATCTTTACAAAACTGTTAAAAAAAAATTATGTTCACTGATTTCCATAAAAATATAAACAAATAGTAAAGAAAAAAGTCAACAAAGAAAAAACTGTAGGAATATGTGAATCCTAAGCATTCAAACTAAAAATATTTTGATAAGCAAATATGTCAACGAAAAATGAAAATACATAGAGTTCCAAAAAGCAAATGTTACCGTTTACTTACACTGTATATCTAATACGAAAGAGTATCGGATATCCTTCTCCAAGGCTGGATGTTTCACAACACAAGTAATTCGCCTTCCTCTAGCAAATCTAGTTGGAAACAGCTTGTAATGGCTGACAATTGTTGCTGTTTCATTTGGAAAAGAAGTGGTGGTGGATTCCATTTCACCAAGATCTCCTTCCCAGTCAATATGTGCAACTGGTTTTCCAGTGGCTGCAATACAAATGGCTGCTACTGTTTCATTTCCTCCATCAATTAAAGAATCAGGCCCTTTTATCAGGCTCACAGTGGGTTCAACTGTTTAAAATAAAACAAGAAATTATATTTCAATTAAGAATATATTTACATTCTTCCAAGTCACATGCAGGCATATTTCATAAGCTTAGCAACAAATGCTTATAAATGTTCACACACCCACTTTGTTGGGTGATGTCAACATCAACTGCATTCCAGGACTTAGGATAAACAAGAGGACATTTTAAAATCTGAAAATCAGAAACAGAGAGAAAGGGAAATACAGAGAACGCCATTTCCATCCACTGGTTCATTCCCCAAATGAGCGCCAGAAATTCAATGCAAGTCTCCCACAGGAATAGCATGAACCCAAGTATATGAGTGATCACCACTATTTCTCAGAGTCTGCATTAGCACGAAGCTGGAATCTGGAGCCAAGAGTCTCACCTAGGCACTCTGATGTGGGACACAGGGTTTCCAATTAGTGTCTTAACCACTACACCAAACACCAGTCCCAAGTGGTCAAGATTTTTTCATTAGAGGGATGGCTCTCCTTGATACAGATATACATCATTACACAGGGACAGATAAGGGTAATCTAAACTAGCACACAAAAAATTTCTGAACTGAATCATAGTTTCCTTTACGGGATTAAAGATATCACTACTCTGGAAGGGGAAAAAGAGTGGTTTTTATAAAATGTCTCATTTTATAGCAGAAAAATTCAGAGCACGAACATGCAATCTATAGTGAAAGAAAATGTTGAACAAAGCAAAGTGTCTGACCATATCCACTGGAGATGAAACATGATTTTCTTGGCCCAGTGGGTAAATCAATAATTTCATTCAAAACACTACCTTTTCCATCTTTAACTTCGCATATACCTAAAAGAACTGATTAGGGCTACTAATTTTGTTCAACTTCTTGTGCTGATACTCACACTAACACAGAATGTCACTAACAGTTAAGTTTACTGGAATATACTACCACCTGTCTTCTAGTGTAAAAAAGTTCATCAGCAGGGTAAAGCAACTGTTAACTCTCAGTGTATCCTTCATATCTCCTATTTATCTTGTCACATCTTGCTATATAAATTCCTAAGTATTCATTTCACAAATTCTTTAAAAAAAAAAAAAAGATTTATTTATTTACTTGGAAGTCAGTTATAGAGAGAGAAAGAGAGATCTTCCAACTTCTGTTTCACTCCCCATGTGGCAACCAACAGCCAGAACTGGGCAAGGCCAAAGCCAGGAGCTTCATCCAATCTCATACATGCGTGACAGTGGCCCAAATAAATGGGTCATCTTCTGCTGCTTTTCCCAGGCGATTCGCAAGGAGCTAGGTCAGAAGTGACACAATCTGGAAACTAACCAGCACCATAGGTGATGCCAGCATCACAGGCGGCGGTTTTAATTGCTAAGCCACAATGCCAGCCCTCACTTCATAAATTCTTATGTCAAGTCTATATTTTGTGCATTGAGTTTCTTTTATCTCAATGACAATTTTTTTTCCACTTCCAGGATTTATTTTTTAAAAAAAGATTTTATTTATTTATTTGAAAGAGCATTACAGAGAGGGAGAGACAGAAAAGTATTCCTCCTGCTGGTTCACTCCCCAGATGGCAGCAATGGCCAGAGTTGGGCCAGGCAGAAGCCAGGAGCTTCTTCTGAGTCTCCCATGCAGGTGCAGGGGCCCAAAGGCTTGGGCCATCTTCTACTGCTTTCACAGGTCATAGCAAAGAGCTGGATCAAAAGAGGAGCAGCTGGGATAGAAACCAGCACCCACATGGGATGCTGGTGCCATAGGCAGAAGCTTACCCTACTAAGCCACAGGGCAGGCCCCCAGAATTTCTAATGAATCTTTCAATGCTATCTGTCCTTGACCTGAATCTAATTTTGTATCATATTTTACTTTAAGAGATTCTTTGCTTTAGCCAAAACTACATAGCATTATTTAGGTAAGTAGGAAAATACAGACAAAATTTTTGAGAACTAGAATTATGGAATTTAAAGTCAAAATTTGAGAAGTTATATTTGAATTCTTTAATTTTAAACCTAAATTTAGATAAAAATCCAAACATTTTAAATTCTTGCAAAAAATTTTTTTGTTATAATACTCACCAGTACCCCCAAAAACACAATTCAAGGACACTTACCTAGCACAGTTACAGTTGTGGAGGACTGCGCATTTCCAAGTGGGAAAGTAACAGCTTTGCATATGTATTTTCCAGAATCAGAGAATCCTATGTTATGTAGAGTAATTGTTGCATCATTAAGTGAATAGTTTTTAAACAAGACTCTTCCCTGATACTCTCCTTGAACAGAGAATCCATATTGAGGATGATGAACTGCAATAGTCTGTGAACTTTTGCCATGTATTTTCTCCCATGAAATTTGTGTTATGGTTTCATTCACTTCAATTAAACACTTCAATGAAACATTCTTTCCCCATACTGCTGTGACATGTGGCTCCACAATAATTGGTCCAGCTAAGGCACCTATGGGGGGAAAAATACCACAGTTAGAAAAAAACTATAGTTGTCAAATGTAAAAAAAGTTATGCTAACATATGAACTCCCTCCCTCCCTTCCTTCCTCCCTTTATTGATATATATACACATATAAACACAAATGCACACAACTGTTTATGACTGAAGAATGAAAAGAAATGAAAAGAGCCAGATGTTCTTTGGGCTGAATGTGAGATCCAAAGAGTGAATATGAAATAAATCAAATATCCTTCAATGTGTATTACAGTGGAAAAAGCACAAAACTGGTACCCTCCCCTTCAAGCCTTTCATGAGATTCCAGCCTTGGCTGCCATCCTAACTGTTGCTTTTTGAGACCATGAAGCACAGGATCCAATGGAGCCATGGCTAGATTCTTGACACATAAATACTGACTGGTAATAAAAGGATGCCATTTCAGAGGTACTAAGTTTTAGGGTAAATTTTTTTACACAGCAATAGATAATCACTTAAGAACTTTCAAATCAAATACAATACTGTAGGCATTTAGCATCAGCAGTTAAGATGTCCTCATCACACATCCAGGTGCCTCGGTTCAATACTCAGCTCTGGCTCCTGACTTCTAACTTCCTACCACTGCAGATACTGGTCAGCAGCAGCGATGGCGCAAGAATTTGGGTTCCTACCACTCAAATGGAAGATCTGCATTGTATTCCTTTTTTCCTAGATTCCAGCTTCAGCCCAGTCCTGCCCTGATGAGGGATCTCTAGCTGTGCCCCACAAATAAATACATATATTTTTTTAAGTACAGGGGTACTTCCGAAAATCAGTTGGAGCTGGCTCTGTGGCGTAGCAGGTGAAGCCACCCATCTGGGTATGCCAAATGGGCACTGGTTGGAGACCAGGCTGCTCCACTTCCAATCCAGCTCTGCTGTGGCCTGGGTTGTGGCTGTGGAGGATGGGCCAAGTCCTTGGGCTCCTGCACCAGCGTGGGAGACCTAAAGGAAGCTCCTGGCTCCTGGCTTTGGATTGGCTCAGCTCCAGCCATTGCAGCCATTTGGGGAGTAAACCAGCGGATAAAGGACCTCTCTCTATATCTCAGCCTCTGCCTCTCTGTAGCTCTGCCTTTCAAATAAAAAATAAATAAATCTTTAAAGAAAAAAGAGATTGTTGAAAACAGAATTAAAGATAATTTTGGTGAAAAAAAAAAAACCTTATAAATCCAAGCAGTCCTTTAATAATACACATTTTTCCATGAATTTTTAAAAGACCCCCATAATGCACAGATTTCAAAATTCCAGTACAGAAAAATAAACTTTTAATTTCACTTTCTTCAAACTGTTTGAAGTATCTCTGTATCTTCTTTTGGAGGGTTCCTATAATAAATGCCTCTATAAATTTTTTTTTAAAACAATTTCCAGAAAATATTAATGAAGAAATACTTATATAAATGTGTACTCATTTATTTTCTAATACAGGGTAAAGAAAAAAAATTCCATAGGCAAAAAAGTTAAAATAAAATAACATCGAACTTCTTCCATCTAGCATTTATTTCCTTCCTAACAGCCATGGAGCAAAACAATTTATTTTGAAGAAAATCAGACTAATATTCACTGGGAGGAAGGTAGGATAGGGAAACAGAAAAAGAGAGAAAGGAAGGCAGGCAGGGATCCAGGGAAGGGTTAGCTGGCATTGTCATGCAGGGGTTAACCTGCCTCTAGGGAAACCTGCAAATCCTAGTGCCATGCAGGTTCAAGTCCCAGCAGCTCTGCCTCCAATCCAGCTTCCCCCTAGTACATTTAGAAGACAGCCACCCATGTGGGAGACTCCAATGAAGCTCCTGGCTCCAGGCTTCAGTCTGACTCAAACCTGGCCTTTGAAACCATTTAGGGAGTTAGTCAACAAGTGGATGGAATCTGTCTCTCTATCTCTTTGCTTTTCAAATAAATATTTAAAAAATAATTCATGAATACTATAGCTAATCAAGATGCTGTTCACCAACAAGTACATTAGAAAACATACAAGACGTCCATAGAAAGTTTACCATTCACACGTAATCTAACAAGAGGAAGAAATAATCTTAACAAAAAAAGTACTAAAAAATGGAAAATTTGTACACAAGAAACAGCTGTCTTTTACAGCAAAGTTTTATCTGATTGAAATTTGTAAAGGAATACAAAAGTGCAGAAGTATATATCACTGACAAGATAATCAGTGTAGATAATTATTACTTTGAAAATTAATCCAAGGGCACTGTGGCGTAGCAGGTAAAGCCGCATCCTGCAGTGCCAGCATCCCATATGGACGCTGGGTCGAGACCCGGCAGCTCCACTTCCAATCCAGCTCTCTGCTATGCCCTGGGAAAGCAGTAGAAGATGGCCCCAGTCCTTGGGCCCCTGCACCCACATGGGAGACCCAGAAGAAGCTGCTGGCTCCTGGCTTCAGATCTGTGCAGCTCTGGCTGTCACGGCCATCTGGGGAGTGAACCAGAGAATGGAAGACCTCTCTCTCTCTCTCTCTCTCTCTGCGTCTTCTTTCTCTGTGTAACTGTGACTTTCAAGTAAAAATAAATTAATCTTTAAAAAATTAATCCAAGACATGAGAAAAAGTATTCAAAGTATTATAATCCTGATATTAAACCAGAAAATATACCATTAGTGCCATGAATTTAAAATTTCCTAATACTATGAAATACCCTACTATGTATCTATAAAAAATACATATTAAGTAGGATTATTTCAAGAATGTAACAATACTTTTAGAATATACATCACCTTGAAAGCTCATTTGCTGCTGAAAAGGCTTTAGTAAAAGCTAACACTTGCTACCTGATTTTTCTTTATAAATCTAAAAACTGAAAAAAAGAAGGGTGCTTAATAATAAAATAAATGTTTCTCAAATTAGTGGTCATCATCACGCTAAGATGAAAAAAGAGGCAGGATCACTAAAGAGATGATCAAGACAACATTGTGCACAATTAATTACCATTGCTGAACTGGGTCTGGAAATTCAACCCAGTAAAATAAGTTAAGAAAATGAAACAGTAAAGGTTAAGTATTAAAAAAGCAGAGACAATTATTATTTGAGAAATCTAATACTCAAAAAATTCTAGAAGATCAAGCGAAACATTTTAGAAACAATAATATGGCTGGTTTATGAGACAGGCAAAGTAGGTAAGAACAGAGACAATTATTATTTGAAAAATCTAATACCCAAAAAACTGAAGATCAAATGAAGCATTTTAGAATCAATAATATGAGACAGGCAGAGTAGATAAGAACTATATATGTATAACCAACATGTTATAATAGGTGATATATTTACAAATTTACTGCTGAAAAGCTTTAAATTGGTTTGTGAATATTTATATTTAAAACACTCATGAATAAAACTGTAAAGAACCTATAAAATAATTTCTAGAATAAATAAAAAGTCATGTCATGTTCCTGGGTGGGAAAATTTATATACCCATATATGTCAGTTTACTCTACTTGAATAAACGAATTCATTACCACACCACTGAAAATGCTGATTAAAACATTTGGAAAAATAAGACTAAGGGGACTGGCACTGTGGCGTAGTGGGTAAAGCCATCACCTGCAGTGCCGGTACCCCATATGGTCTCCTTTTCTGGCTGCTCCACTTCTGATCCAGCTCTCTGCTATGACCTGGGAAAGCCGTAGAAGATGGCCCAAATGCTTGGGCCCCTGAATCTGTATGGGAGAATGGAAGAAGCTCCTGGTTCCTGGCTTCGGATCAACCCAGCTACGGCTGCTGCAGCCAACTGGGGAGTGTACCAGCAGATGGAAGATTCTCTCTCTGCCTCTCCTCTCTCTGCATAACTCTGACTTTCAACTAAATAAATCTTAAAAAAATAATAACACTTGGGAAAAAAGCCAAGTAATATTTCAAAAACAATAACAGCCTACTGAAGGGGATGCAAAATATTAAAGTAAAAATAATAAAAAATTTGGCATTAGTATAATAAAATAGTTCAAATTTTACATTTTACCTCCATAAAATATGAGATACAACATAAAATAAGGTTAGTACTTTGAGTGTGGGAATAATGAGTTAATCAAGAAATGAAGAAAAAACAAGCACTATATGTATTTGGAAAAAAATGCCTGTTTTACAATAAATTGTTAAAAATCCAGATGGACATAAGATCTAAATATTTTAAAAAATCAGTCACATATTGCCTGTACATAAACAGGTAACATAATTTTTTATACAATATCACATAACTAATTATACCTTAGGTACAGGATTACTGAGGATTAAAGAAAGGAATATTTCTTATTTTGTGTCCTTTGTTACCAAAATCATTCATAGGAAGTAACCTTCATAATACAAAGGCAAACTGCACTCTCAGGGCAGAGGTGATGAGAGAAATATTATGGATTGAATGTCTGTGTCCCCCAAAAGTCTTATGTTGAGCCCTAGTCCCAATGTGATAGTATTTATGAGTTGGGTCTTTGCATAGTTTGATGGAGTGAGGTCATGAGGGTATGTACCAGTATATTACATATCTTTACAGGAACAGGAAGAGAGATCAGAGCTCATGCTTCTATGGTCTCTGTCTAACTCTCTGACACTTGAAGACCCAGCAGGCAGGCAATCATCTGCAGTCCTGGAAGCGGGATCTCCTCAGCTACATCTGAGGTATATGGGTCTTGAACTTCTCAGGCCCTCCCTCCCCACCCCCAAACATAAAAGAAATAAATGCCTGCTGTTTAAATCACCCAGTCTCAAGTATTTTGTTTCAGCACCCCAAGGTGACTAAGACAGGTAGTAGTGGAATAACCTGGAAGGGATATTGTTAACTGTGTCTCATTATAACCCAGAAAAACCATGGCCACAGGTGGGCCAACATTAGTAACGGGATTCCCAGGAAATACAGATAAAAAAACTGACTCAGTGACTCAAATATGTAATTTTTAAAAAATCCTACAACATGTAAGTTGGAAGTTTCTCTTTCAGATGACAGCAAAGAGAAAAACCAAGAAAAAGACATACATACTCAACCAGAATAAAGAAATCCTTAATATAGTAAAATTAACTTTTTAAATTATAAATGGTTAAAGTATCTGAATTTACCAATAAACAAATATTAATATAATTACCAGGTGTCATTTCCTTTTTTCGTTTCTTATTTCTATGAAGAAGTGATTTTTATTCTCTAAAAAATATTTGGAGTATATTTTTACTTCTCATAAAAATCTTTGGTTTATGTTTCTTTGTTTCACCTTATGTTTTTGTGCTTCTCTGTTTCACCTCTTAAATCTTTTGAGCAAGGTTTTCTACTATCCTTCAAGTATTATATATATAGTCTGGCTCTTAGATTCCGTGAACTAGTGATTGCATTACTTTCATTTTAACTAATGAGTGTTATGCTTTTTTGCAAATGAAAGAGTCTAATGCATTACCATTCCTAGACTACCTCCAAAAATTAAAAACAATTTCTGAGCATGATTTTCCCTGTGGAATCTTAAAACCATAAAAAAAAAAAAAAACTCTGTTGTGATTTTTAAACCACCTTATTAGAATGCCTCACTATTCAAGAACTCAAACACAGACCTATTAATCCCTCTCTCCACTTCCCTATAAGGTGTGTTTCACTACAAAGGAGAAGGGTCCTTGAGAAATGCAAATATTTACTATTATTTAAAGTAAGTTCATGATTATTGGTGATTTAAAATCTGGATACAGGAGTCAGCATTGTAGCACAGCAGGTTAAGCATCTATTGCAACATGGGGATCCCATATTTGAGTGAGGGTTAGAATCCTGGTTGTGCTTCCAATCCAGCTTCCTGCTAGTGCATCTGGGAAAGCAGTAGGGAATGAACAAGGTACCTGGGCCCCTACCACCCATTTGGGAGACCTGGATGGAGTTACATACTCATGGCCACTGAAGCCATCTGGGGAGTGAGTTAGACCTCTATGTCTCCCTTTCTCCTTTCCTCCCTCCCTCTTTCTTCCTCTCCCTCACAGCCTGTGTGTCACTTTGCCTTTCAAATAAATACAACTCTTTGGGGAAAAAAAAGGCTGGAATATAAAGATACTAAGGGACAGTAAAGAACTGAATATTCCATAACAGCAAGACTCAAACCTTGTCATAGGTTTGCCTGGCTACTGCACACTCTAGGAATCAAGGAAAACGACAGTAAAACAGAATGTTCTGTCTCTGCTCTGTATGTCTACTTGATTTCAGCTTTTGTATCATTAGGTAATTACTGAATTGAACTTAACTTTTGAGAGAGAAAGAGAGGGAGGGAGAGGGAGAGGGAGAGGAGAGGGAGAGGGAGAGGAGAGGGAGGCTTCTTTCCCTACCTGTATAGCTCCATGAAAACACCATAACCACAAAAACACAACTCTCTGAAGTCTTGGTTCCTATTTGAACAGGTATCCATTCAGTCACTATTCAGAGTTCACAGAGGTTAGAAAGCATTTCTTTAAAGATTTTATTTATTTATTTATTTGAAAGGCAGAGTTACAGAGAAGCAGAGGAAGAGAGAGAGAGAGGTCTTCCATCCGCTGGTTCGTTCCCCAGATTTCTGCCAAGGGCTGGAGCTGTGCCGATCCAAAGGCAGCAGCCAGCCAGGAGATTCCCCCAGGTCTCCCACTCTGTCTGTAACTCTACCTCTAAAATAAATAAATAAAAATATTAATTCTAGTCACTAAAATCAGCCAGTACGATCAGGCAAGAAAAAGAAATAAATGGCATCCAGAGAAGAAAGGAAGAAATGAAGTGACTTTATTTACAGAAAACACAACCATCTGTAAAAAAATCAAATGTAACCTCTAGAAAAACAACCACAAAAAGTGTTTTGCATTGACAGTGGTGGTCCTTAAGAAGGAAGTCAAAGAATACAAAACAACTGAATTTCTATATACCTGTAGTAAAAATTCAGAAAATGAAATTTTTTAAATATCACTATTTAGTGAAAGATCTCTGCGAGTGAGATCCCAGCAAAAGGAACAGGCCATCAAAGAAGGAGATGCCTTTCTCTGAAGGGAGGAGAGAACTTCCACTTTGACTATGACCTTGTCTAAATAAGACCAAAGTTGGCGAACTCAAAAGGCTTCCATAGCCTTGGCAACTGATGACAAGAGCCTCGGGTGATTACTGACGCCATAAACAAGAGTGTCAATTGTTAAGTCAACTAAATTGATCTTCTGTATATAAAGATAATTGAAAATGGAAAAAAACCCACTGTGGCACAGTGGGTTAACGCCCTGGCCTGAAGTGCCAGCATCCCATATGGGCGCCGGTTTGAAACCCAGCTGCTCCACTTCCGATCCAGCTCTCTGCTATGGCCTGGGAAAGTAGTAGAAGATGGCCCAAATCCTTGGGCCTCTGCACCTGCGTGGGAGACCCAGAGGAAGCTCCTGACTCCTGACTTCAGATCAGCTCAGCTCTGGCCGTTGCAGCCAAATGGGGAGTGAACCATCGGATGGAAGACCTCTCTCTCGCTCTGCCTCTTCTCTCTCTGTGTGACTCTGACTCTCAAATAAATAAATCTTAAAAAAAAAAAAAAAAATCCACCTTAAATGCTGCAATTCACCCACAAATTACCTACACAAAGTTAGAAGCAGTTGTTTATGTTTAGCAGAAGGAAAATTTCATTTCCAGATATAGTGTTTCTTACTCTGTATATTTCTGTCATTTCGAAGTCTCATTTTAAGTTTGTACCAATTTGGTGACTTATGAAAATGATGTGTCTCAATCTGCGTTGGAATGTTTAGGTTTACAACAGTTATTCTGGCATAATGTTGTCATTCTGAAAAATATTTTGGCTTGAATTTCAAATTATATGAGAACTCTATAACATCCATTGCCTTGCACATTTTATTTCCTCTTTATATTCTCAATTCTTGGATGTCAGAGGCTCTACTACTTTCTAAATTATAGTAAATAGTGGTTAATATTCAATGATCGAAACTCAATTAAATTTGAGTTTAAACTCAATTAAGATTTGAGTTCTTAGTATCTGCTATGCACCCTATATTTTGTTCATATTCATTTACTTCTTTTTCTGAATTTTTCTTAGATTATCTAGTCACTTAACACCAATGCTTATCAATTTTACACCAGCCTTAATTCTAAGGTCAGTCCAGCAAAATCTTAATTCTAAATCCCAGTTCCACACATTCTGTGAACTTAACTCTCAGCATTAGTTTTATCCGAACCTCAAACAATTCTAGCGATTCTTTCTTCGGTGCTTAATTGGTGCCCATTCAAGCATTTGAGTGTTGTAAGTTTTATGGAAACCTTTTTAATTCAGTGATAAAAGTCCACTTTATAGGTGATAAAACAGGCTCAAGTACCAAGAGTCACATTGGTAGTAATTTAAAAATTCGTGCATTCTTCAATTTGTGTTAGTCTGGCTCCAAAGTAATTGAGGTGTTTTTTGTTTTTGTTTTTGTTTTAAATTCTACCCTGATATACATCCATGGCTTTAAGTTGTATTCTTAGGCTTGGATGATAATAAGCCCCATGTGCTTGTTTAGAGATGCTCCCTTTGAAACACTAAACTTGAGTTTTTGGATTATTCATGTATGTTGGTTTCACAGGTACTTCTAGAAGTTCGTGAAAAAGCAGAATTAAAAGAAAAGTTTATTTTGGTGCAAAATTATTTTGAAATCCATACACAATTTACATTTTTCCACATTTTGAAGACCCCTCATACATGTGTATGTAAATTTTACCTGGCTCATTATAGAAGGATATTATGTATGAGAATTACATGAATGTCTTCAAAGCACTAACTCTTCTTGTATCCCTCCAAGTAAGCAGTTACCTGCTTTCTGTCACTATAAAGTGGCTCCACTTCCTAGTGTTTTAAGTAAATGGAATCCTACCATATGTACTTTTCTGTGTGACTTCTTTTGGCACAATTATTTTCAAATTCATGTGGTGGCATGTGTAAGTTTATTTCTTATACTGCTCTGTAGTATTTTACTGTTTAGGTATTCCTTTTATTTAAAAAGCTATATATTTTAGTGTTTTCATTCACAGCAAATCTGAATAAAAGATTCAGAGTATCCCCATATTCCCTGCCCTCAAGCACTTTCCTACTAACAGCAGCCTATGCCAGACTGGCATATTTGTTATACTTGAGGAAGCTACACTGACACGCTGTTATCACCCAAAGCTGTTAGTTTACATTAGGATTTACTCTCAGTGATGTATATTCCATGGGTTTTGACAATTGTATAATTAATCTGAAATTAAAAATACATTAACATTAGCAACCTTTACAATGTAATGCCTAATAAAATGTACACAAGTTCTATATGCAGAAAACTACAAAACTCTCAAGGAATCAAAGAAATAGTAAATGGGAGAGATGTTCTATGTTGATGGATAGCAAGACTCACTATATTCAAGATGTCAGTTCTTTCCATCTATAGATTCAATGCAAACCAAATCAAAATCTCTGCAAGTTATATGGTGGATATAAACAAATTGGTTCTAAAGTTTACATAGAGAATCAAAATATCTAGAATAACTACCACACTATTGACGGAGAGACTCAACAATGGACCAACACCATCTGTTTCCTAGGTTTACTATAGGGGTGGGCACTGTGGCACACCAAGGAAGAAAAATCAGAAACTCACAAAAACAAAAAATGCAAGGTAAATTCATAGAAGTCAGGCTGGGCCGGCGCCACAACTCACTAGGCTAATCCTCCACCTGCGGCGCCAGCACCATGGGTTCTAGCCCCGGTTGGGGCGCCGGATTGTTTCCCGGTTGCTCCTCTTCCAGTCCAGCTCTCTGCTGTGGCCCGGCAGGGCAGTGGAGGATGGCCCAGGTCCTTGGGCCCTGCACCCACATAGGAGACCAGGAGGAAGCACCTGGCTCCTGGCTTCGGATCAGCACAGCGTGCCAGCCACAACACACTGGCCATAGCGGCCATTTTGGGGTGAACCAATGGAAAAAGGAAGACCTTTCTCTCTGTCTCTCTCTCTAACTCTGCCTATCCAAAAAAAAAAAAAAAAGTCAGGCTGAGGAGGAGGGAGGCATGCCCTTTACCTGTCTGGAGCTAAAAGCCTTATCAGTCAAACTATAAATAATCAGCAGGGAAAACAGGAAATTCTGTAGGGTGAAAATATAGGAAGCCAAAATAATTAGCCGGAATTTTTGGGGGAAAATTCATCTGCAGTTCACAAAGCAAAGTGGAAAAAAGAAATCACATATGCAGAAAGAATAGTTAGGAGCCAGCGCTGTGGTGCAGCAGGTAAAGCCATCACCTGCAGTGTCGGCATCCCATATAGGCACCAGCTCGAGTCCTGGTCACTCCACTTCCCACCCAGCTCCCTGTTAATGTGCCTGGGGAGATGGCCAAGCCCTTGGGCCTCTGTACCCACTTTGGAGATCCAGAGGAAGCTTCTGGCTCCTGGCTTCAGATCGGCCCAGCTCTGGGTCATTGTGGCCATTTGGGGAGTGAACCAGCAGATGAAAAACCTCTCTGTCTCTCTCTGCCTCTGCCTCTAACTCTGCTTTTCAAATAAATAAATAAATCATTTTTTTAAAAAAATCCTTTAAAAAAATAAACAATAATTAGAAGATGTGAACCTGTGAATGCAATCTTCATTTGGAAAATGTAATTAAGAGCCTCAGGATAAGATCAACCAGGATTATCTGTGTAGACCTTAAATCCAGTGACATGGGACCTTACAAAAGATACAGAGAAGACAGACAGTAAGAAAGTGAAGTCCATGAAATGACAAAGGGAGGCATTGGAGTTACGCAAATCAGAAGCCAAGGAACCTCTGTAGCCAACAAAAGCTGGAAGAAACAAGGAATAGAGTCCTCCCTGCAGCTACTGGCGGGAGCATAGCCTTGCCAACACCTTGTTTTCTGCAATTTCACACTCTAGAACTATGAAATAAATTTGTTTTTAGTTACCAAGTTTACCACGATTAGTTACAGCAGCTCTAGAAATGTACTAAAATAGACTACTCAGCTAAACAAGGCATAAGATAATAATGTCAGGAAAAAACAATGACAATACAAATGCAAACAGGAAAGATGCTTAGACTTGTTAATGACTGCAAGTCCTAGAATCAAGTCAAATTGTTCCTACTTGCATCTGACATGTTCCTACATATACAGACTCTAGGACACTATTGGAGCTCATAAAAGAGTTTGATAAAGTAGCAGGATACAAAATTAACACACAAAAATCAACAGCCTTTGTATATACAACTCTAGGGCTGAGAAAGAACCTCTAAGATCAATCCTATTCACAATAGCTACACACACACACACACAAAAATTGAAAACCCTTGAATAAATTTAATCAAGGAGGTAAAAGATCCCTGTGATGAAAATTACAAAACATTAAAGAAAGAAATCGAGACAAAAAAAGGGAAAAATCTTCCATGTTCATGGATTGGAAGAATTAATACCATCAAAATGTACATACTACCAAAAGCAATTTACAGATTCAATGTGATCCGAATCAAAATACCAATGGCATTCTTCTCAGTTCTAGGAAAAAAACAATACTAAATTTCACGTGGAGGGTCCAGCCTGCAGCGTCAGCATCCCAAATGGGTGTCGGTTTTAGTGCCGGATACTCCACTTCCAATCCGGCTCCCTGCTAATGCACCTGGAAAAGCAGCAGAGCATGGTGAGTCCTTGCATCCCTGCACCTACGTGGAAGACTCAGAAAAAGCTCCTGGCTCCTGGCTTCAGATCGACTCAGCTCCAGTCATTGTGGCATCTGGGGAGGGAACCAGCAGATGGAAGACTCTATCTACCTGCTTCTGTAATTCTGTCAAATAAAACAGCTCTTAAAAAAAAAAAAATCATATGGAAACACAAGACACAGAATAGTTAAAGCGATCTCAAACAACAGAAACAAAGCCTGAGGCATTACAATACCAGATTTCAAAACATACTATAGGACAATTATAATCAAAACAGCCTGGAACTGGCACAAAAATAGACATATAAACCAATGGAACAGAGTAGAAACTCCAGAAGTCAATCCACGCACTTCCATACAACCAACTAATCTTGACAAAGGGGCTAAAAGCAATCCCTGGAGGAATGATACTGTCTTCAACAAATGATGCTGCAAAGATTGCATCTCCACATCAGAAGTATGATACATGGCCCCTACCTTACACCTTACACAAAAATCAACTCAAAAGTGATCAAGGATCTAAATCTACAACCTGATACAATTAAGTTACTAGAGAACATTGGCAAAACTCTGCAAGACATTGGCACAAAAACTTCTTGGAAAACAAGCACAGGCAATCAAAGCCAAAATTGACAAAAGGGGTTATATCAAGCTGAGAAGTTTTTGTACTACGAAAGAAACATTCAACAAAGCAAAGAGAAGAGGCAACCAACAGAATGGGAGAAAATATTGGCAAACTATGCAACTGATAAAGGATTAATATCCAGAATCTACAAGAGCTCAAGAAACTCAACAACAACAGAACAATCCAGTTAAGAAATGGACAAACAACTTAAACAGGCATTTTTCAAAAGAAGAAATTGAAATGGTCAACATGCACATGAAAAAATACATTTCCATCTACAATAATGTAACACAATGAAGGAGCTAGGAAAAGTACTACAAGAGAATTTTTTTAATTCTTACACATTTTTGTATTTTATATTACTACAAATTTAAAAAAAAATTGTCTTTTTGAGACTGGCTTATTTCTTTTTTTTAATTTTTTTTATTTTTTTTTTATTTTTGACAGGCAGAGTGGACAGTGAGAGAGAGAGAGATAGAGAGAAAGGTCTTCCTTTGCCGTTGGTTCACCCTCTAATGGCCGCCGCGGTAGCGCGCTGCGGCCGGCGCACCGCGCTGTTCCGATGGCAGGAGCCAGGTGCTTCTCCTGGTCTCCCATGGGGTGCAGGGCCCAAGCACTTGGGCCATCCTCCACTGCACTCCCTGGCCACAGCAGAGAGCTGGCCTGGAAGAGGGGCAACCGGGACAGGATCGGTGCCCCGACCGGGACTAGAACCCGGTATGCCGGCGCCGCAAGGCGGAGGATTAGCCTGTTGAGCCACGGCGCCGGCCGAGACTGGCTTATTTCACCAAGCATAATGACTTCCAGTTGCATCCATTTTGTTGTGAAAAACAGGAGGATTTCATTTTATTTTATGGCTGAATAGTATTCCATTATCCAGTCATCAAAAAAAAAAAAAAAAAGAATTTCAAAACAGGGCTCACATTTTCTATCTATCTCACAGTTTCTATCTAGCTCCATTTTTATATATGGAAAATTATTTAAAAGAAGGGTTTGAAAGAAAGAGGAGCTGATCTCACAGGCATGGAAAGCCATGACACGATGGCGAAAAACAATCTAAATGAAAGACCCTGGTGAACAAGACCCCAGCAGAAGGAACAGGCCATCAAGGAGAGAGGCACCTTTCTCTGAAGGGAGGAAGGAACCTCCACTGTGACACGGCCTTGACTAAACAAGTTCAGAGTCAGTGAACTCAAGGGACTTCCATAGCCTAGACAGCTCATAGCAAGAGTCTCGGGTGATTGCTGACGTCACAAATAAGAGTGCCAATTGTTAAATCAACAACGGGAGTCACTGGGTACATGCTCCCCACGTAGGATCTCTGTCCTTAATGTGTTTTATTATGAAACTTAAAAACACTACTAGTCGAACAATACCCTATACCTTGTGCGGTTGTGTGAGGGCAGCCTGTTGAAATCCTTGCTTAGTATATACTAAGTTGATCTTCAGTATATGAAGGTAATTGAAAATGAAACTCAATAAAGGGCGGGATGGGAGAGGGAGGGGAGGGCCACGGGAGGGAGGGAGGTTGCGGGGGGGGGGTGGGAGCCACAAAAATACAAAAGTTGCACTTTGTAAATTCACATTTATGAAATAAAAAAAAAAAAGAAAGAAATAGGAGCTGAATATTATCAGATACCTGAAGTTCCTCTCCACACTCTTTGGCAATGTTTTCTTTCTTTCCATTGCAAATCAAAAACAGTCAAAATTAGATGCATAAATTTATAGCATAGTCTAACCACTCTATTTTCTTCTACTATACTTCCCATAAAGCATCTCATAGGCAATATTCATTATCTTTTGAATCTGGTTATTTAAAAAAGCATTCAATATAAGAAACCTCAAAAAGGTGGTGTTTAAGAGATTTTCCATTGATTTAGTAACCCTAAAATCCTATCCTTGGGAAGGGCTTCTTGCAAGGGTGGTCCGCACATGGCACCCATCAAGGACCTTTGAGGGGGTTCCTACTAGTAGTTGTTAGTAATAGTTGAAAAACCTAAACTGTTCCTCAAAAAACATGGTGTACACTGAATACCACTTGCTTCTGGGAATCGAATTTGCATGTGCTAGTAGGCAAGGGGTGCCTTAACGAACACCTCCCAGTAAAAAAACTCTGTATGCTGAGTCTAGTGAGCTTCCCTGGTTAGCAAGGATTCATGTGTGGTGTCGCAACCTATTTCTGGAGGAATTAAGTGCATCCTGTTTGACTCTAGTAGAGGCCTCTGGAAGCTTGTGCCCAGTTTTCCCCAGACTTTGCCTCCTGCCCCTACACTGAGTGTATCTGGTATCCTTTTGTTATAATGAATAAGAGTCTTGTTTATGATTATATGCTGAATCCTGTATTTCTCCTCTAATGTGAACATGTTGTTATACTTTCTTAGGAGATGGTGCTAAAAGATATAGCAGGAAGAAAATGCTATGAGAACTAATAGAAGAGTTCATCAGGGTTGAAAGGTACAAAATCAATACTAAAACTTAACTGCACCCCTATAAACTAGCAATGAACAGTCTGAAGATGAAATTAAGACAATTACACTAACAATAGCAACAAAATGAACAAATGTGAATAAATTTAACAGAAGTACAAAATTTATGCTGAAAATTATAGAACAGTGTTAAAAATTAAAGAAAGCCTAAATAAATGGAAAGTTATCCTATGTTCATGTGTAAGATGTAATATGTTAAAATTTCCAAACAATCTCCAAATTGATCTACAGATCAACATCATCTCTATCAAATTCAAGTGGAAATTAATGGGACTAATAGCCAAACAACTTTAAAAAGAGAACAAATTTAGAAGAGTAGCACTTACCAATTTCAAAATTATCTTTAATAATGAAAACTGTGTAGCAACTCTAGAGTAATGAAAACTGTGATGCTAAAGATAGACATATGGTTCAACAGAATAGTACAGAATGTCCAGAATTTCTGATCAGTTAATTTCAACACGGCTACCAAATTAATTCAATGGAGAATGAATAATCTTTTTAACAAATAGTTTTGCAATAACTGGATATCCGTATTTTTAAAAAAGTAAAGTTGTAACCCTCTCTGACATCAAAATTAAAAATTCAATCAAATGAATGACAGGACTAATTGTAGGAGCTAAAACTATAAAAGTCCTAGAGGAAAACAAAGTAGTAATTCTTAAGGAACTTGATTTAAGCAAAGCCTCAGTTATGACACCAAAAGAACAAGTAAGGATAAAAAAAACAAATGTACTGGAACTCATCAAAACTAAAAAGTAAAGACTTTTGTGTTAAAACAGAAATCAAAAAAGTGAAAATGAACCTACAAACTGAAGGAAAATATTTGCAGATCACATACATAAGGTACTTGTCTCTCAATTAAAAAAAAACACTCTACAACATGAGTAAAGGATCTGAATAGACATGTCATCAAAGAAGAAATACAGATGATCAAGAAACAAATGAGGGGCTGGCTCTGTGTCGTAGTGAGTAAAGCTGCTATCTGCAGTGCCAGCATCCTTTATGGGCACCAGTTCGAGTTCTGGCTGCTCCACTTGCAATCCAGCTCTCTGCTATGGCCTGGAAAAGTAGTGGAAGATGGCCCAAGTCCTTTGGCCCCTGCTTTGGATCAGCCCAGCTCTAGCCGCTGCAGCCATTTGGGGAGTGATCCGGCAGATGGAAGACCTACCTCTCTCTCTCTCTCTCTCCCCGCACCTTGTCTCCCTCCCTCTGCCTCTTTTACTCTGCTTTTCAAATAAATAAATCTTTACACACACACACACACAAAAAAAAAAGCAGCAGCAAATGAAAATTCATCCAACATCATGGAAATGAAAATCAAAGTAACAAATGCTATACCACCTGACACTCATGGCTATAATCAAAAAGATAAATGGGGTGGGCATTTGGCCTAGCAGTTAAGAAATAGCTGGGATACCAATACCCCATATCACAGCACCTGGGTTCAAGTACTGAATTTGCTCCCAATTCCAACTTACTGCTAATGGAGGCAGCAGGGATTGCTCAAATATTTGGGTACCTGACATCCATGTGGCAGACATGAATTGAGTTCACAGCTCATGAAAGAGATCTTCCATCCGCTGGTTCACTCCTGAGATGACCAGATGGCCAGGACCAGGCCAGGCAGAAGCCAAGAGCTAGGAATTTCTTTCAGGTCTCCCACATGGGTATCATTTTCCGCTGTTTTTCCCAGGCCACTGGCAGGGAGCTGGATTGAAAATGGAGCAGGCAGGACAAGGACCAGCTCGTACGGGACGCTGGCATTGCAGGCAGCAGCTTCACACTATCTCGCAATGCCAGCCCAGAGCTCCTTCTTCTTAGGCCTGGCCCAGCCCCATCTGTTTTGGGCATTTAAGGACGGAACCAGATAAAAAAATAAAGTACTTTTATAAGGATGGGAGAAGGCTTTTGTAATGATGGGAATGTAATGTGAATTCTCTTGGGAGAACAATTTAGCAAGACAGTTACCAACAGACCCTGCAATTTCACTTCAAAGTAGGTATCAAAGTGAAATATACATGATCACACAAGTATGTATATGTCAATGTTTACCATAGCATTAAACTTAATAGATCAAAATAGAAATGAACCTAATGTCAAACAACTGATAACTAAATAATAAAACATGGTATATCCACACTACAGTAAAATTTACAATAAAAAATTAAAATTTATATTTGCTACAACATGGAATGAACCTTGAAAAGATTACACTAACAGAAACAAACAAGACACAATATTTTATGGTGACATTTATATGAAATGTGACAAGTAAGTCTATAAAGTCACAAAATAAATCAGTTTATTGTTTAGTGTTGGAAAAGGTGAAGTAAAATGGAAAATGACTGTTTTAGTGGGGAGAGTGATAAAAATGACAGCAATGATGGTTTGTACAATTCTGTGATTATATTAAAATGACTAAATTACATAATTTAAATCAGTGAATTGTATGGCATGCAAATTACAGCAATAAAGCTATTATATATTTTTAAAAAGGAAAAACTAAGTTGATACACACAAAATTTTAATCAACAGATTTGCACTAAATACAAATACCATTCAAACAAAAGAAAAGGGATCCAGATACAAAGAAACCTCAGCAAAGAAATGAGGATGGCAAATAATTTGAAAAATAGAAAAGGGAAAAAATAAACACCTACTGTGTAAGACAATAAAAATGCCTTGTAAGATAGACACAGACACAACAGCATTAATGCAAAATAAAGTGTCTGACAGTTTCTATGCCGTTTGGGAAATAACAACATATAAGAATGTAAAATCGTCACTCCCTAACTGCAAGTTTCACATCAGCAGATTCAACCAACTACAGATTGGTAATGTTCAGGAAAAAAACCGTATCCACATGTATAGATATTTTTTCTTGCCATTATTTCCTAAACAAGACAGTATATCGCTACTATTTACATGGTGTTTGTTGTATGAGTTATTGTAAGTAATACAGAGATAATTTAAAGCATGTAAGAAGTTGAATGTTGGTCATATATGAACACTATGTTCTTTTATGAACTGCACTTAAGCTTTTACAGATTTTGGTATCTGGGTGAGGTCCTGGAAACCAACACCACCACCCCAGTCTCACACACACATACTACCATGCCCCAATCTCTAGCATTACTTCTTAAAGTCTACCTTGCTAATCCTATTGTGGATACAATTTGAAATCTCTAGTGCAGCCATAAAGTGAATAGTAAATGAACCAACAATTTTATAAGGGGATGGGGTAGAATAGAATTAAAAATAACACAAAGGAAAGCAATGGATGAATGAATGAAACAAAAAGCTTTTTGCAAAGTAGAGAGTGAAATGTGAGATAACAAAATTAAATATAAAATTAATTATAATAACTAAATGTGCTACATCAAAGATAAAGCCCAGCAGAATGAATTTTTAAAATATATGCTATTTACAAGAGACATTCCTTAAAGCTGAAAACAGAAAGGTCAAAAGAAAAAGTTGTGAAAAAGATAATACGCAAACACTCGCCAATTAACCTAATATGGCAATGCTAAAACCAGAAAATGTAGACTTTAAACTAGAAGTAATGCTAAATACAGATGGCCACTTAATAATGATAAAAGAATCAATCCCAGAAAGATATAGTAATTCCAAATTTGATTGTACCTCATCACTTCACCACAAACCACAGAGCAAAAATTCACAGAATTACAAGGAAAATTAGACAAAGCCACATCATGCTATATGACTTTAGTACACCTCTCAGTGTTTGTTATAGAAAAAAATCTGAAAGGATGAAAAATATGAAAATGCAACCAACTTGATCAAACTGATACACACAGAGAGAACACTTCACCCAACAAATGCAATGTACATTCTTTTTAAGTGTGTATAGAATGTGGATGTTAATATATACATTTTTTTATTTGAAAGATAGTTAGTGTTGCGGGCGGGAGAGAAGTTATGGGAGGGGGGAAGCCATTGTAACCCATAAGCTATACTTTGGAAATTTATATTCATTAAATAAAAGTTTAATAAAAAAAAAAAAAAGAAAAAAAAAAGAAAGAAAGATAGTTAGTGAGAGAGACAGAGAGAAAGATCTTCCTTCCGTTGGTTCACCCCCTAAATGGCCACTACAGCCAGAGCTACACTGATCCGAAGCCAGGAGCCAGGTGCTTTTTCTTGGTCTCCCACACGGGTGCAGGCACCCAATCACCTGGGCCATCCTCCACTGTACTCCCGGGCCACAGCAAAGAGCTGGACAGGAAGAGGAGCAACCGGTACTAGAACCCGGCGCCCACGTGGGATGCTGGTGCCGCAGGCGGAGAATTAACCAAGTGAGCAACGGTGCCAGCCCCAATATATACATTTAAAAAATGATATCTTTTAAACCACTGAAGTATTACGTTTTTAAGCACAGCATAACCTTGTGCGAGTTAATAAAAGACCAATATTTGCTTTTCCTAAAAATAAAATAAAAATCAACAAAGGAAGGGGTGTGCATATGCCCTAAACAATAAACTGAAAACTTAAAAGTCAAATACTGATCACATATTGGACCCAAACAATGCAATCATACAAGAATAAGTTCCCCCTACATAATGCAATTAAGATAAAAATCAATAATAAACACAACTTAAAAATCTTTTTATGTTTAGTTAAGTAATAAATTCCAAAATAATTCATGAATCAACAAGATCACATGGAAATTTTAAAAATTTTGAAAATATATATGGGATGTGAAGCCACACCTATAGGGAAACACATATGCTCAAATTCATATGAGATAAAAGAAAAACTAAAAAAATCCATAATCTCTCTCAATAATTAGATAAAGAATAGAAAATAAATCTCCCCAAAACTGAGAAGATATTAAAATGGAACATAATTACATGGAATACAAGAGGAAAAAAGTATGAGAGGATCAATATTGAGTCAAAGATGGCTTCTTTGAAAGTCTACTAATACTTATAAAATGAAAAGACTGATTCAGATAAAAAGATAGAAGGCGCAAATTACATGTTAGTATATTTCAAATCATAAAAGTAACATTCCTACAAGGACACTATGTGCCACAAGTGACACAATAAAAAGAAGCCTGGCCAGTACTATAATTTTTATTAAAGAGTTTCATATACAACTAAAAAAATCCTTTCCATAAAAGAAAACTTTGGCAAGGAATTCTACCAACAAGTTAATGAAAAAAATAATAAAAACTCTTACACAAGATAGAAGATATATATGGCCCGCACCGCAACTCACTTGGCTAATCCTCCACCTGCGGTGCCGGCATCCCAGGTTCCAGTCCCGGTTGGGGTGCTGGATTCTGTCCTGGTTGCTCCTCTTCCAGGCCAGCTCTCTGCTGTAGCCCGGGCAGTGGAGGATGGCCCAAGTGCTTGGGCTCTGCACCCGCATGGGAGACCAGGAGGAAGCACCTGGCTCCTGGCTTTGGATCAGCGCAGCTCTGGCCGTTGTGGCCATCTGGGTGGGGAGCGAACCAATCAATGGAAGGAAGATCTTTCTGTCTCTCCCTCTCACTGTCTGTAACTCTACCTCTCAAATAAATAAATAAAATCTTAAACAAACAAACAAACAAACAAAAGATGGCTTAACTTGTTTCAAAATGTGACTCACCACATTCCTTAAAAGAAAAAAAAAAAAGGGAGGACCAAATCCTATAAGATGGGCATTTGATAATGATAAAAATTCTTAGCAAACTGGAATTAGAAATTTCCATAATCCATCTTTTTAAAAACTACAGAAAACATCACACTTAATTTAGAAATGTTGAACACTTTTTTACCTTTAAGACTACAAATGAGGCAATGATGCCTGCAGTCACCACTCTGACTCAATATTGTGCTGGAGGTCTTAAACAGAATAATAAGGCAAAAGAGAAATGGGTTTTCATTATTCATACATGGCATGATTAGATGGAGAATCCAAAAGATTCTATTAAATATTAGAAACAGATGAAGTTGAGGTGAACAGCCATGAAGTTAGGATACCAGTCAAGACATCCATCTTCCACATCAAGAGTATTTGGATTCAAAACTTGGTTCCAGCTCCTGACACCATTTCCCTGCTATTGGAGACACGGGAAGACAGTGGTAAATTAGGTTCCTGCCACACACATGGGAAACCCAAGTTCCCAGCTTCAGTCTGGTCCAGCCCTGGATGTTGAGAGTATTTAGGGAGAGAACCAGCAAATAGGGTCAGGGTAAGGGGGTATATATAAAGTGTGTGTCTACTGAATAAATAATAAAAATTCAAGGGATGGGCAGGGGCATTTGGCTTAGTGGTTAAAGCAATGGTGGGGTATCTGCATTTGATATTGCCTGGGTTAGAGTTCCAGTTCTGCTCCTAGTTCCAAGTTTCTGTTAATACAACCCTGGGTAGCAGCAATGAAAGTAGTTGGGGCCCTTCCACCCATGTGGGAGAGGCGGGTAAAACTCCAGGCTCCCAGCTCTGGCTGTAGTGGGCATTCAGGGAGTATACCAGTGGATAGGAGCATTCTTTCTCTCCAGAGTGTGCTCTCTCTCCCCTGCCCCCCAAAATAATTTAAATAAAATAAATGTTTTTAAAAGGAATTATCTTTTTTTTATTTTTATTTTTTTATTTTATTTTTTTTATTAAACTTTTATTTAATGAATATAAATTTCCAAAGTATAGCTTATGGGTTACAATGGCTTCCCCCCTCCCATAACTTCCCTCCCGCCCGCAACCCTCCCCTTTCCCGCTCCCTTTCCCCTTCCATTCATGTAAAGATTCATTTTCAATTCTCTTTGTATACAGAAGATCAGTTTAGTATATATTAGGTAAAGATTTCAACTTTTTGCCCATATAGCAACATAAAGTGAAAAAACTACATTGGATTACAAATTATAGCATTAAATAGCAATGTACAGCACATTAAAGACAGAGATCCTACATAATTTTTTTTCAAATTAATTAATTTTCTATGCCATTTCCATTTTAACACCAGGTTGTTTTTTTTTCATTTCCAATTCTCTTTATATACAGAAGATCACTTCAGTATGTAATTAGTAAAGACCTCATCAGTTTGTGCCCACACAGAAACGCAAAGTATAAAAATACTGTTTCAGTACTAGTTATAGCATCACTTCCCTTTAGACGACACATTAGGGACAGATCCCACATGGGATGTAAGTACACAGTGACTCCTGTTGCTGATTTAACAATTTGACACTCCTGTTCATGGCGTCAGTAATCTCCCTAGGCTCTAGTCATGAGTTGCCAGGGCTATGGAAGCCTTTAGAGTTCGCTGACTTTGATCTTATTCCAATAGGGTTATAGTCAAAGTGGAAGTTCTCTCCTCCCTTCGGAGAAGGGTACCTCCTTCTTTGATGGCCCCATTCTTTCCACTGGGATCTCACTCACAGAGATCTTTCATTTAGGTCTTTTTTTTTTTTTTTTCCATGATATCTTGGCTTTCCATGCCTGCTATACTCTCATGGGCTCTTCCGCCAGATCCGAATGCCTTGAGGGCTGATTCTGAGGCCAGAGTGTTGTTTAGGACATCTGCCATTCTATGAGTCTGCTGTGTATCCCACTTCCCATGTTGGATCTTTCTCTCCCTTTTTGATTCTATCAGTTAGTATTAGCAGATACTTGTCTTGTTTGTGTGATCTCTTTGACTCTTAGACCTATCAGAGCTATCAATTGTGAGCTGAAATTGATCACTTGGACTAGTAAGATGGCATTGGTGAGAATGGCTCACATTCAGAAATCTACCAACAACAGATGCTGGAGAGGATGTGGGGAAAAAGGGACACTAACCCACTGTTGGTGGGAATGCAAACTGGTTAAGCCACTATGGAAGTCTGTCTGGAGATTCCTCAGAAACCTGAACATAACCCTACCATACAACCCAGCCATCCCACTCCTTGGGATTTACCCAAAGGAAATTAATTTGGCTAATAAAAAAGCCATCTGCACATTAATGTTTATTGCAGCTCAATTCACAATAGCTAAGACCTGGAACCAACCCAAATGACAATCAACAGTAGACTGGATAAAGAAATTATGGGACATGTACTCCATAGAATACTATACAGCAGTAAGAAACAACGAAACCCAGTCATTTGCAACAAGATGGAGCAGTCTGGAAAACATCATGCTGAGTGAATTAAGTCAGTCCCAAAGAGAAAAATATCATTTGTTTTCCCTGATCGGTGACAACTGAGCGCCAAAGGGGAAACCTGTTGAAGTGAAATGGACACTATAAGCAACAATGAACTGATCAGCTCCTGTCCTGACTTTAGATGTACAATGTAATACTTTATCCTTTTTAGTATTTGTTGTTGTTGTTGTTGTTCTAGTACTATTGGTTGAACTCAATAATTAACACACAATTACTCTTAGGTGTTTAAATTTTAACTGAAAAGTGATCCCTGTTAAATCTAAGAGTGGAAAAAGAGAGGGAGGAGATGAACAATTTGGAACATGCTCAATCGGACTGGCCGCAAATGGTGGAGTTAGAAATGTGCCAGGGGATTCCAACACAATCCCATCAAGATGGCATGTACCAAAAGGAATTATCTTTAACATACATTTATTTATTTATTTATTTATTTGAAACAGTTACAGAGAAGGAGTGAAACAGGCAGACAGACGGATCTTCCACTTGCTGGTTCACTCCCCAAATGGTCACAATGGCTGAAGACAAGTGCCAAAAGCTTCATCTGGATGTCTCACATGGATACAGAAGCCCAAGCACTTGGGCCATCTTCCCCTGCTTTCCCAGGCACATTATCAGGGAACAGGATCAGAAACAGAGCAGCTGGGACTCAAAACAGCACCCACATGGGATGCCAGCACTGCAGGCAGCGGCTTTACCTGCTACCCCACCATGTTGGCCCCAAAAGGAATTATCTTTTTAAAAAAATTTTAATAAGTTAAGCAAAGTCTCTGAACAGAAGATCACAATACTAAAATTATATGCGCATGTCTTCAAAAAAATAGAAAATATTCTATAAATTTTTTAAATTTTTTTTATTTGACAGGTAGAGTTATAGACAGTGAGAGAGAGAGACAGGGAGAAAGGTCTTCCTTTCATTGGTTCACTCCCCAAATGGCCGCCACGCCAGCACTATGCCGATCCGAAGCCAGGAGCTAGGTGCTTCCTTCTGGTCTCTCATGAGGGTGCAGGAGCCCAAGCACTTGGGTCATCCTCCACTGTCCTGCCGGGCCACAGCAGAGAGCTGGACTGGAAGAGGGGCAGCCAGGACTAGAACCTGGCGCCCACATGGGATGCTGGCACTGCAGGTGGAGATTAACCTAGTGAGCCACGGTGCCGGCCCTATAAATATCTTTTTCAATAACATCAAAAAATCAAATAACTTGCAATAAATCTTTAATTCAAATAATTCAGATAAAATGTAAGCATAGGATATTTACATACAAAAAAAAATCTTAATCTAAACAGAACTTCAACAAACAGAGAGAGAAACCAGGTTTATGAATCAGAAGAGTTGGTATTACCAAAGACATCAACTTAGTCCCAAATTAATCCACACAGATTTCATGTAGGTCCAATAAAACTGATAAACTGCTACTAAAGTTTATAAGAAAAGGAAAAGACATAAGCACAATAAACCTGAACAAATAAATATTTGAATGAGCCTGCTCTTACCTACTATCAAGATAAATTACAAAGCTATGAGATGTTATGATATTTTTGCAAAAATTAAAAAATGAACCAACAGAACAGAGTTTTCCAAACCCAAGCACATATGAAAGCCCTTTCCATAAATGATGAGGCTTGACTGGATAATAAATTGAGAAAAAAATATAAAGACCTTAACTTGCATAATTAATGAATAAACATCCAGATATATCATAGATAAGACAAAACAATAAAACTTCCAGGGGTAAAACTTTCATGATGATGTACAGCAAAATTTTGTAAATAAGACATAAATAATTATAAAGAAAAAGACTTTTGACCATGCGGATAGGTATTAAGGAACTTCCATTCAACAGACACCGTTAACAGAGTGAAAAGGCCAGAATGGGAGGAGATACTTTTAATACACACAACTAGCAAAGGGTTCATACCTGGCATACATATACAACAACTGTAAATCCACAAAAAAGACAAAAGACAACCTATCTGCATAAAAAGGGGGGAGAATGAACAGGCACTTACTAAGGAGGATATTCAAATGGCCCATATTCCTAAAATCTCAATCATTACTGAGATATAAATTAAAGTCACAATGTTATACCATTACACATTGATAAAAGAAAAATACTGGTATTACAAAGGGCTGTTGTGGATGTAGAGCAGCTAGTTCTTAATATACTATTGGTGGGAATATAAATAATAAAACACTTTAGAAAACTGTTTCAACAAAAACACATATAATATGAACCAGCAACTATACTGCCAAAATACAAGTGCAATGATGTTCACAGAACTATTAATAAAAGCTTCAAAATGAAAACAATGCACAGGTTTGTCCAATATTAAAACTGATGAATTATGGAATAGTCATGGAATCAAATACTGTATAATCGTAAAAAAAAACTTTTAAATACAACAACATAGATGAATGTTACAATGTCAAAAAGAGGCATTATATAAAGCTAAAAGAAATAACAGGTAAAACTATTTTATGGTGTTAGAAGATAGAACTATGGTTATTTTTGTAAAACACAGAGGATTTGTGATTGAGAAAGAGTGAGAGAGGAGCTTCTGGAGTGCCAGCAATGCTTTATTTGTTGACCAGGGCCATGGTTTCATGGATATGCTCATTCTGTAATAGTTTATCCAGCAGGACAAATACTTAAAATTTATGTATATATGTCAATAAAGTTTTAATATTTCATGAATCTGACTCAAGTCTTGTTCAAAACAATTCATATCTTGGGGCCGGAGCTGTGGCACAGCGGGTAAAGCCGCCACCTGCAGTGCCGGCATTCCGTGTGGGCGCCAATTCAAGTGCCGGCTGCTCCACTTCCAATCCGGCTATCTGCTATGGCCTGGGAAAGCAGTAGAAGACAGCCCAAGTCCTTGGACCCCTGTACCTGCCTGGGAGACTCAGAAGAAGCTCCTGGCTTCGGATCAGCACAGCTCCAGCCATTGCTGCCAACTGGGGAGTGAAACAGCAGATGGAAGACGACCTCCCTCTCTCTGCCTCTCCTTCCCACTCTGTGTAACTCTGACTTTGAAGTAAAATAAATAAATCTTAAAAAAAAATCATATCTTGTATCTTCTAAATACTGTACTTACCCAGCACTTTGACATGAACTGAACCTCAAATCTCACAGTTTACATTTTAAAAGCAATCACCACCCTTTTGTTTCCAGTTAAATTGTGTCCCTTAAAAAGATACCTTGGAGTTGTAACTCCTAGTACCTGTGAAAGTGACCTTATTCAGAAACAGACTCTGTAGATTAATTAAGCTGCAATCTAAAATGAGATGATACTGGAGTAGGCTGGGTCCTTAATCCAATGAGACTGTCATCTCATTTTACATATGTCATGTGACAACAAAGGCAGATACTGTAGTGATGCAGTTGCAAGACAAACCAAGGTTTGACAGCCACAACCAGAAATTAGGAAGAGGCAAGGAAGGAATCTATCCAGAGCTTCAGAGGAAACATGGCCCTGCTGACACCTTGATTTCAGACTTCTAGAGCTCCAGATCTGCAACAGAATAAATGTGTGTTGTTTTAATCTATGTTGTTTTTAGTACTTTATTATGGCAATCCTAGAAAACACAACTTTTCTTCTAATACCTGTTATCTGCATTTAGCATTCAGTAATATTTACACTATTCATTCCCACCTGTCCAATACAAAACCTTTAATTTATTAATTTTTTCCCACTCCTCATATCCTGGGACCATAAGAAAGTATTATTCTGACTTTCAAAAATCTCTTATTATTAAATCTTTCCCTTCAGTTTCCACTTATTACTATCCTAATTAAGGAATAATGCTACATCTAGAACATCTGGCTTAAGATAAATCAGTATTTCTGAAATATCACTTTCCTTATACTGTTTCTTCTCAACGTTCAGATATCTTATTACATCATATTCAAAAGGTACTCAGTAGCTTCACTCTAGTTTCACTTCCTTCAATATTTATAAATAATTTGCTCCCAGGAACACATTTTTATTCATTAGCTAGATGTCTATATATTATTCTTTTACACTACCTAAATAATCTACAGTACATTTAATGCTCATTTAAATATTAAAAGCAACCAACATAAACATATTATCAATCTATCATCATCAATTACATTTCATAAGTTTATATTATGACAATTCACACCTTCAATGCTGACTCATTTCATTCATTCTTAGTTGATGTTTTATTTCATTTTTTCCCAAAGGTTCTAGCCTAAGTTTCAATATCACACCATGCTCACTTATTTTCAAAATGTGTCACTTAAATCATTAGAGAATGAAGTATCACCAATGCCCTCCTAACTACTAAATGTGTCTATCAAGAATTTTTTTCTAAATTATCACTCTCCTTCTTCCCTTCCATTGATAACTTATTCAATCAATACTTCGGTCTTAAAAACTTTTCCTCACCCTCTCCCCCCTTCCTTTTCCTTTCCTTTTCCCTCTCTTTCTCCTCCCAGTGTGCCCCCTTCTCTCTCTTACAATTCACCCAATCCAAATACCTTAATTCTGTTAATGCCCAATTTCATATCCTGATTCTCTCAGCAAATTTCCAACTACAGTTCAAAAATATGCCCCAGAGGCACAACAATTAAAGCATCAAAAAATTACTCAACTGACTAAAGTAACCAATCTTTTCACCATTCTTTCCTAGTCATTGAAGGGAAAAATTCAACTTAGTTCATATCTAACTCCTCCTTCCTCATTCATCACAATACCAAAAAACCACGTACTTCTCAGATCCATTCCTCCCTCCAAGGCCCTCTACCAAAGCTACTATTTATCTCTATAATCCTCTTTCCATGGACCACTGCACTGGTTTCCCTTCACTTGTTTGTCTCATAGTTCCATTATATCTTTTACATTGCTGCCAAAGCTATATAATATTCCCAAATCACAGAGTTAATTGTTATCTGACTTCAAAGCTCCTCACTGCTCCCAATAGGGTTTAAGTATTTTAAAAAATCTAAGACTTTCCTCCATAAAGATCATGTCTGACCCACTAATTCTTTCTACAGTTTTCATCCCAGTGGTATCTTTATTTGCAATACCCTCTTTTTCTTTTTTTTTTTTTAAGATTTATTTATTTATTTATTTGAAAGGCAGAGTTACAGAAAAAGAGGAAGAGAAAGAGAAAGAGAAAGAGAGAGAATCTCCCATCCACTGGTTCACTCCCCAGGTGGCAACAATGGCCTGGCTGGCAGAAACCAGGAGCCAGGAGCTTCTTCTGGTCTCCTCCTACGTGGGTGCTAGGGGCCAAAGGACTTGGGCCATATTCTTTTTTTTGTAGGCCATAAGCAGGGAGCTAGATCAGAAGTGGAGCATCCAGGACTTGAACCAGCACGTACATGGGATGCCAGTAGTGGCTTTACCCACTACACAATGCCAGCCTCCCTCTTTTTCATTGACCTTCTCTCACAAGTGGAAATCTAAATTCTTCCTTCAAGAATCAGCTAGAAAATTAGCTCCTCTTTAAGTATTCTTTCATTCCCAGTTAAACCACTCCTACAATTCCACAACACTGTTTATATTTTTAACATAAGACAATTTATTTTCCCTTGCATTGCTCTTACTTGTATCTGTAATGTAGTTAATGCCAATTGAATTTTCATAACAATTACATGTGGACGCCGGTTCGAGATCTGGCTGCTCCACTTCTGATCCAGCTCTCTGCTATGGCCTGGGAAAGCAGTAGAAGATGGCCCAACTCCTTGGGCCCCTGCACCCACATGGGAAGACCCAGAGGAAGCTCCTGGCTCCTGGCTTTGGACCAGCACAGCTCCAGCCGTTGTGGCTAACTGGGGAGTAAAATAGCGGATGGAAGACTTCTCTCTATCCTTCTCTTTTTGTGTAACTGACTTTCAAATAAATAAATCTTCTTTTTTTTTTTTTTTTTACTTTTTGACAGGCAGAGTGGACAGTGAGAGAGAGACAGAGAGAAAGGTCTTCCTTTTTGCCGTTGGTTCACCCTCCAATGGCCGCCGCGGTAGGCGCGCTGCGGCCGGCGCAGCGCGCTGACCCGATGGCAGGAGCCAGGTGCTTCTCCTGGTCTCCCATGGGGTGCAGGGCCCAAGCACTTGGGCCATCCTCCACTGCACTCCCAGGCCACAGCAGAGAGCTGGCCTGGAAGAGGGGCAACCGAGACAGAATCCGGTGCCCCGACCGGGACTAGAACCCGGTGTGCCGGCGCCGCAAGGCGGAGGATTAGCCTAGTGAGCCGCGGCGCCGGCCAAATAAATAAATCTTTAAAAAAAAAAAAGACATATACACATGGATAGGGGTTAGGGAATAGTGGCATTGAAGGACAGAGAGAGAATGACTCTTCTAATTCCTCATCTCCTTGACCATTAGTTTTCATTTTTTTAGCAAAGACTCAAAGAAGCCTAGCAGAGTTCCTGATGTGTGAAAGATGTTTTGTGTTTTGAACAGTCCTTCTTCCCTGTTTGAAATAATTGGTTTTGTCTGAACTCCATTTACACTTCAAGACATAAATCAAAAGTTTCATCTCTTATTAGCTTTCCTTGACTCTTCCAGACCTTACTGATCTTTTTTAAAGATGTATCATATCACTTGGTATACTGTTACAAATGGGATATAGATATATATGTCTACCTTTATAAACAAACATTTTCTACCACACAATTGGTCTTAATAATGGGTTTATAAGCTAGAGAGCAGACATTCTGCCTTATCCCACTGTAAAATCCTCTATATTTTGCAGCACATACAAGGTTGGTGCCCTATCACCTGATTCTTTATCAATATTCAGTAGACCCCAAACTATCCCAATCTTTAAGCCTTTTATTTTTTGCAGGTGTAGATCAACTGTTGTGAGTAAAGTTTACAATAAATATTACTCAACTTATTCCTGAAACTTAAGGTGCAAAAGTCAAAGAAATATTTTAATCATCTGATGGGAAAAAATCTAGGGTGACTATTCTAGATGACTCTAGAGGGCAGCAAAGCAACAAAAATATTTTTCTTAGACAACCTCGGATTTGCTTTAATATTTTAACAGATGCTGTCAGGATTAAAGCTTTTCAAGGACAAGAGATTTTAGGAACACAATTTCAGCAGCTATACGTAAGTTTAAACATTTTCACCATCAACTATGATGAAAATAATGTGTCAATAACCAGATCCTTTTGCATATACATGGAAAGTAAGTTTGACAATGTGTGGCATCAAAATAGCCACTACACTTGCTGACTCCCTTACGAATTTAAAAGTTGAAAATGTTTTCTCATTAAAAACTATAAAAGTATTCCCTAATTTCAGTTTCTTGATTACAAAAATGATTGTCAATCATCTTATTTCCTGCTAAGAAAGAATATCTGTCATCAATAGTAATGGTAATTCAAGATTTGCCAATATCTTTTTATTATTCAAAATCAGTCAGTCAACAGTAGGGTCTATACCAAATTTAAAAGGAAAAAAAAAAACCCTATGAATTCTTCAACATTGAGCTATCATAAACTTGAAACCTGAACAATAACAGTTCCTTACTGTGACTTCAGTATTAAAGTTCACTCAGGGGGCCGGCGCTGTGGCATAGTGGGTTAAAGCCCTGGCCTGAAGTATTCCACATGGGTGCCGGTTCTAGTCCCAGCTACTCCTTTTCCGATACAGCTCTCTACTGTGGCCTGGGAAAGCAGTAGAGGATGGCCCAGGTCCTTGGGCCCCTGCATCTGCGTGGGAGACCCAGAAGCAGCTCCTGGTTCCTGGCTTCGGATTGGCATAGCTCCTGCCCATTGAGGCCATCTGGGGAGTGAAGCAGCAGATGGAAGATCTCTCTCTCTCTCTGTTTCTACCTCTCTGTAACTCTGTCAAATAAATAAAATAAATCTTTAAAGTTCACTCTGATTTTAATAGGCTCTAGGCAGACAAACTGCACCATCAAGATGATCATACATTTTATTTTATTTTATTTTATTTTTTTCTGCGAGATCAGTGTATGTGACGTGCCGGGTACACGCTTCGAAAACCAGCTTCGTCCCCAACTCGGCCGGCCGGGCCCCGCGGCTAGCCCTTGCCCGTGAGGTCCAGGGGCTGCAGGAACGGCGGCAGCGGCAGCTCATCCAGCGCCTCGGGGAAGCGGCCCGGCGAGATGGCGGTGACCAGCACCTGCATGGCCCGCGCGAACAGGGACGGCGGCGCCAGCCCCGCCAGCCACTGGAACTTGTCCTCGCCCAGCACATTTTATTTATTTTTTAAAGAGAAAGGAAGAGACACAGAGCTTTTAGCCCCTGGTTCACGCCTCAAACACATGCAACAGCCAGGGCTGAAACTAGGTTCCCAGGAAGGTGAAAAGAACTCAGTTATCTGAGCCTCACTGTTGTGTCTCTACGGTGGTGGGAAGCTGGAAGCAAGAACCAGAGCCAGGAATCAAACTTAAACACTCCCATGTGGGATGTAGGTGTCTTAACAAAGAGGCTAGTAATTTTTTTTACCTCCTTTAAGTTTTTTTTTTTTAATTTTTCTAAGACTTATTTATTTGTTTGAAAGGTAAAATTACAGAGAGGGAGAGGGAAGGACAGAGAGAGAGATCCTTCCCAGATGGCCACAACAGCTGGAGCTTGGCCAGGACAAAGCCAGGAGTCAGTAGCTTCATATGGTCTCCCACAGGGACAGCAGGGTCCCAAGCAGGTAACCTTCTTCCAATGCCTTCCCCAGGCTATTAGCAGGGAGCTGGGTCAGAAGCAGAGCAGCAAGAACTTGACCCAGTGCCCATATGGGATGCTAGCATCTCAGGAGGCAGCTTTGCTCATGCCACAAATGCTGGCCTGTCTCTTTTAAGTTTAACAAGCAAAACTGAAGTCACTGCAGCATGCAGTGATTAAAATAAGCAGACTCATAGGTTAGTAAATAATGGTGATTCCTGGCCCTGTGCCTTTAACTGAGGATAAAACTGTTATCCATATAATCAAAGAAACTGAACAGAAATTTTTAATTTTGCAATTAAAGTAAAGGAACTAAGTCTCCATAAGCAGGTTTTAAAACTAGGCAGTTTATGGTCTTAAGTGGAATTTACAGTCATGAATGATTATCTTTAATCTAAATCAAATTAAAAAGGGGTCTGCACCCATAATGACAAGAATTTGTGATATAAACCTTAATCTAGCCTATGGTAGCTATAACTGAATCAGAAATCTTAATAGTCTTCAAAAACTATGACCTAAAATATTTGAGTAATGACAATCATGTCTATCATGGGAAACAAACATTTACTACATGTACTGGATCTTACCACAGTTAACCAATACTAATATTTTATTAATATCTCTGTTACTCTTGTGAATTGAAGCAATTACAAGTCAAGCACTCATACCGTGTTTTCAAATACCAAGATGGAGTCCCAGTTCTGTGCACTTAGTTTTATATTGGTCCCTAGGTTTTTTCATGTCCTTCCCAACAGCATCACTGGCACATTTTCCCATTACAAAATACACTAGCTATCTTAAATTTCCACTATATTCCTAAAACTCAAACCCAGAGAGAGAGGTGTCATACATAACGTCAGATATGTTCCACAGAAGCTGTTTAAACTACATGCATTCTTGGGTAAGTAATACACAGTTGATATCAAAGAGGAAGTCTTGTGGTGTTCCTACAAGGTCAATTTTATAGCCATCTCAGGTTCAAAATGGGGAAGACAACAGAGAGTAAAGGGAGAAGAGAAAAAATAATCCTTTTTAAGGAAAATTAGTGAACTATCTCATCAATATTTTCTAGCTAATATCAACATTTTCAGGCCTATCAACATTTTCTAGTTAACATCTCAACTTCAAGAGGTTATACATCAATATATTGGTGGAAAATAAAGTTAAAAGACAACTTTATTTTGGTGCAAAAATACTTGGAAATTCATGCAAGATTTTTCATGAACTTCTTGATGTGTGAATTACAAGATACAAATAATATAAAAAGCATAAACCTCTTTGAAGAGATATCTCCTATGTAGTGTGTTATGCACAACACAGCTTCTATAAAACAGTAGGCATAGCACAAAAAACGACTTAATTAGTGAAATGAGATATTTTACTAATTGCTTAAACCACTAATAATAACCAAAGCACATTGTGACTTCCCAGTAAGCAATTAGTTTTCCCATTCCAAAATGGACTCAATCATGGTGTGCTTTCTTCCAAAATTTTATCTTAAGATGAATATTCTACTAAAATACTTTCACATTGTTCTAAACCTAATAAAACTAAAAGCATGAATTTGAATGCTCATTTTATGCTAGAAGTGCTAAGAGAGGCATTCACAGAGAAATTAATATATAAACGAAGCACCAGAATTTGACAAGGTAGGAAAGTATAGCAATGTCATTCTAGGCCTTATAAACAAGAACTGAAGAAGGATATAACCTGTATCAAAGACAATGAACAGTTTAGACCTACACTGTCCAAAGTGGTAGCCACGATCTATATACCACATTTGACCACCAAATGAAGCTAGTCCAAATTTAAAGGATCTGTAAACATAAAAAAGCCCACAGCATTTCAAAGACTTCTACAAAACAGAATGTAAAATAGCTCAATTTTAAACACCAACTGAATGCTGAAGCATTTTGTGCATTCTGTGTTAAGTAAAATACATTAAGACAAATTTCACCTTTTTTTCTTCATGTGGCATCAAGGAAAACTCAAAACTACCTGGCTCACATATTTCTACTGGATGGTGCTATTTAGGCTAAGCTTGAATATGCTGTTAAAGTCTCTGAAATAAACGTGAATGTCTTCTACATATCAAGCACATGGGTATACAAATAGTGAACAAGAGTGGAGTATATCACATGTGGTTAAATCATAAATAAATATGCTACAATGATTAGTTCTGGGCAGAAGAATAGAGAATCACCTAAAGATATCTCTCAAAAATAACACTGTCTCAATACCTCTTTTAACTTGTTTATCCAGCAAATTCATAAGAGGGTCTGATCATGTTATTCTGAAAAAGATTCCCTAGTAATTATGATTAGAATCCACATATACAGCCTACTTTTGCTGATTCTGGCTGAGAATGTTTATAAACTCCACCCTTTTTGTTATTTTATTTCTTCTGAAGAAACCTAGACTGAGAGCCTAAAAGCTTCTACTGTGTGCAACAGCCAATTTATTTAAGATATGAACAAGTCTGATATTTTGACCCTTAAAGGAAATCAAGTAAAGGATTTTTTAACTAAAAAGCTATTATGGCCTCTCCTGTTTTGAGTCATACATATAACTTAGTATCTTAAACCTACAAAATAATCATCTAAAATGTGTGAAAAGCATACTGTTAATTCTTAGCCATTAATCCAATTATGAGCTAGAATGTTTTTATACACAGATGAAGTTCCAGTTTATGAATTACAGTACAATAGCTCTACCTACCCCACTCATCTTAACAGAATGATAGGCAGTCATTAAGCTTGCAATAACAAATTCCTATATGCTATATTAGAGAAAACAGATAAAATTCACAATATAGGTATATAATATCCTTTCTAAACATCTACAGTACCTGCAATATAGACACATCTAGACTCACTGAAGGCAACCCCCGTAATAACTTCAAATAGATTACCTACCCATTTTATGTAAGCCATTTAGAAAAAAACTTTAAGATTCAGAACAAATTTCATTTAAATAATGACAATACTATTTCAGAGCCAATCAAAAAAAATATTAACTTTTATGGAATTCAAGAAAAGATATATGTTCAAAAAACTTAACATATTAGACAAAAATATATGTGGTAATTAAAAGGATGACACATTATTGGTGCTCACATTTTGGGGATCTGTGCTAAGCAAACAAAAATTATCATTAAAATTCTACTACTGGGGCTAGTGCTGTGGTGCCGCGGGTTAAAGCCCTGACCTGAAGCGCAGGCATCCCATATGGGCGCGGTTCAAGACCAGGCTGCTCCTCTTCTGATCCAGCTCTCTGCTATGGCCTGGGAAAGCAGTAGAAGATGGCCCAAGTGCTTGGGCCCCTGCATCCACAGGGGAGACCCGGAAGAAGCTCCTGGCTTTGGATCAGCTCAACTCTGGCCATTGCCAGAGTGAGCCAGTGGATGGAAGATGTCTCTCTCTCTGTCTCTACCTCTCTCTGTAACTCTTTCAAATAAATAAAATAAATCTTTAAAAAAAATTCTATTACTGATTCAAGGGTTATTGGATTTTACTCTTACATATTAATAATAATTATTAACTAAATGTTTCATCTTTTGCAAACCATATACTACTTTGTTGTCAATTTTTATGAAGCTTTTGATTACAGTCTATCTTATAGCAATATAATATTTATGAATTTTAATGAGTAAATTACAGAACATCAAAATAATCTTTGATTTTTTTTAACAAGGGTATCACAGCCAGCTTCTTTTCAGCAAGTTTCAGAAAACTGGCAATAATGTTAAGCTTTTCTCTATAACTATACATACAGAACATATACACTAGTGTTTCTGAGTCACTAAATTATAAATATATGTTAGTAGAAGTTGAGCATCCTTAATCCAAAAACCAAAATCTGAAACTTTTTGGGCACCAACATTATGTCAATAAATAGAAAATTCCGCATCATGAAATTTTGTTTCATGCACAAGATTATTTAAAATACTGTATAAATTATATTTGGGGGGGCCAGCACCATGGCATAGTAGGTTAAGCCTCTGCCTATGGCCTCGGCATCCCATTTGGGCACCAGATAGTGTCCCGGCTGCTCCTCTTCCCATCCAGCTCTTTGTTATGACCTTGGGAAAGCAGTGGAAGAAGGTCCAAGTGCTTGAACCCCAAAACTCAAAAAACTCCTGGCTCCCGGCTTCAGATCAGCCCAGTTCAGTCGTTGCGGCCATTTGGGGAGTGAACCAGCAGACAGAAGACCTTTCGCTCTGTCTCTCCCTCTCCCTGTAACTCTACCTGTCAAATAAATAAAATCTTTTTTAAAAAATTACACTTTGGCTATGTTGTATAAGGTGTTATGAAATACAAACGAATTTTGTGTTTAGACATGAGTCCCATCCCCAGATAACTCAACATGAAAATATTACAAAAATCAGAAAAATGGTCACAAGTATTTAAGATAAGGGATACGCAGCCTGTATAAGTAACATAAGGTAAGACAATAAATATAATACATACACACCTATACTCATAATTGTTTAAGAGTTCTAGTTCCTATTTACAAAAATGTAGCTTATTGCAAGAAGGGAAGATTTGATATTTCTGCTAGATTCTAAATTTGGTTTACTTACCAGCAAGTTATCTTTTAAGATGTAGAAAGACTCATATGGGCAATGTGTATTATAAACCTCAAGTTGATACTTGTCAAATGGAAGCTAAACTGGGACTCCACTCCCTCTCCCCATATTGCCAATGTAATCAGTAACATTCTAAGTGACCTATGCCAAATTGTAAAATGCATTTGACATCACTAAGGGAAGATTCAACTAGGTTCTACAGCTTACACGACTGAGTTAATCCCACTGTATTCTAATACTCTGAAAATCTGTCATTTACATATTTATCTACAGCAAAATTAACAAATAGTTAAAGACTACTGATTAGGCTATCCATTGAATATAAAGATGTAAAGTACAGGGGCTAGCGGTATAGCGGTTGAAGCCCGTGCCTACACACTGGCATCCCATGTGGGCACCAGTCCCGCTCCCTGTTAATGTGCCTGGGAAGACAGCGAAGGATGGCCCAAGTACTTGGGCCCCTGCACCCACATGGGAGATCTGGAAGGGGCTCCTATCTCCAGGCTTTATTGTGACCCAGCTCTGACTATTGCAGCAATTTGGGGAGTGAACCAGCGGATGGAGGATCTCTCTCTGTGTCTCTCTCTCTCTCTCTCTCTCTCTAACTCTGCCTTTCAAATAAATAAATCTTTTTGGGGAAAAAAAGATGTCAAGTGCAAATAGATATAGTTAATTAACTTGAAAACTCAACTATTTACAACATTAGAACAGAATTTAATCACCAATAGCCAAGTGGGAGGGGCTTGAGCTGTGCAATGTAATAAATGCTAATATCTAAGTGCTACTTAAGCACTAAGTGCTTTATTTTCTTTCATCATTTAATACTCACATTATTAGCAAGATATTATTCTTTTCTAAGTGACAGGAAACTTTAAGTTTCTGAGGTTAAATAACCTGCCAATAATTCAGTTAGTTGCTGTCTTTTTTCAGAATCAAGCTGCCTCTTTAGGAACTGAATCATAAACTGCAGAGAAAGAGAGCAAGAGAACCAGAGATTATAGCACTGATAGAACACCTAATTTCAATAAAGACATACTCCAAGAATTATAAAAAGTGTTTTTTTTGTTTTGTTTTGTACTCCACATTGTGTACATCATTACCTAATGTCTTAGGTTTCCCTCTTCTGGGCAACCCCACAGTACCTCATGTTTATCTCTACTATAAACACCAATCTCAAGACAACTCTGAAAGCTCCTTGAAGCCAGGTTTCTGCTTTATTCATGTGTTGTAGGTCCAACTGCTTATAAATTGTTAGAAAATAATCAAAGTGCTCTTAAAAGATCCACATCATGTATGATGTTCTGCCATCTTATAAACTTCCATCTTAAGATAAACCTTGCTTAAAAAAGGAGAGGCTAGAATCCCAGTCAAAAGGGGCCCTACGAAGGTCAATTCTCATCAATGACATACCTCTGCTAATATTCTCAACCTCACAAGAAAAAAAAAAGCAGGAAGGAAAAGTGAGATAAATTTGTGAATTTGTTGTCATCATAAAAAATATGGAATTCCAGAATTAAGTAATTGAAGCTTATCAAGTTAGATGTTGTAAACCTAGTCCACTTGACCTTTATACCTAGGAATTTTTTAGACTTAAAAACAAACAAGACACTTGTAAGTCTGTCAACCTGTGAAATTCTTAAAGACTTCAGTTTTTCAAATAACAAAATGTGTACCTTCCCCAAACCAACTAACAGCACACCTGCATAAATTTTCAGAACTTTCAGAACATAAGGTCTACCAATTGTGAGGGATTTTTTTTTTTTCAACAAATTGACAGGATAAAGTTTAGCATAGCTAAGGTTATGTTAAATGTAAACAGCATATCAAAACAGCAAAAAAGAAAACAACTGTATTTGGTAAAACTAAGCAAAGTATTCTGTGTTAAACGGAATGATCAGATAGTCTATCTTTTTAAGCCTAAAAATCTTTTAATTCTAAATCTGGGTCCACTTAGTCAAACAAAACTTTATGCCAAACGCTGTAGGAAGTCTATGAATGCTAGTATTACTAACATCAGAAGTTTGATCAACAAGTTGTCAGATCAACAAGCAGCTTACATAAAGAAAATTCTGTTTCCATACTTATTAAGCATCAGTAAGTCTCAAAAACTGTGCCCTATTCAAAGGCTGAATTCTAAAATAAACATTGATGGAAACAACTTGTCAAAAGAGTTCACAAATTAGGGTGTTATAACACTATGAACCAAAAAAGGAATCTCTAAAAGAGCACTGCGCAGTAACACAAAGCTAGTATATATCTCTACAACTAAAAGCAGAGTTGACCCTAAAAACTCCAATTTACACCTCCTCTTAATCAGTCCATCTGCCTACACCGCTTAGTGTCTGGGCTCCAAAATAAAATATCAAGCCCTTCCAGCGGCGCATGATTAAAGTCTTTTTGTATACAATCTCTTTCCTTCTTCCATGTGAATACCAACATGTTCCTTCAAAAAGTAATCAACAATTTCTTTGCACAACTATTGTCAAACTATTACGCGAATTCTACTGTGTCAGCTGTACATATAACCTACCTTAAGTCTTCCACAAGGCTTTTTCTAACTAGGTCTGCCTCTCTACAGGTACAAGCACCGGTATTCTCTCAGTTCTTACCATAAACTAAGTCAGGATAGTAAACTGTTAACACCCCCACCCCCACCAACTATGCTGGAACCCAACCGCAAGGAGCATCCACAATCCTGGAAAAGCACAGCACACCAATTCAATCTAGAGGCTTGCATCAATTTTAAGAGATAACAGCAGTAAGAACTTTGCCTTGGCACCAAAACTCCTAGGGATCATGGAGGCAGAAACAGTGTACATTATAAAACATGCCATTTATTATATTATACTCTGTATAAATCAGAAACTTTCATCACAGTACTGCTTGGAAACGTGGTGGTGAACTGGTAGTGGAAATTCTCAGCCGATAAGGGGCACTCAATCTCATCCCAAGTTTGCCTCTCCCATAACCAATTACCTGGACTCACCTATCTCTAACACACTAAGTCACACTAGCCAAGAAATTCGCACACACCCCTCCTTTTATTAAATTCTAGTAAAACTTTAGGATTTCATGAGCCAAGTGTTAACTTCTGCCCCTTTCATCTTCCTCAACAAGAGCCCTGGAATGAATAACTACCTGCAGTGTTTTGATCCCATTTAGGATATTTACAGCTCATTTCCAAAGGCTGATGGCCTTTTTTCCTCAAATCACCACCTTCCATTAATTATCACTGATGCCTATTTCCCTTGCAGGAAAGGCAGATTTTTATTTATTTATTTATTTATTTTTTAACAAGTAGGCCTCCAGTCTCTGCTATCTGGGAATGAAACTTGCAAAGAAAGTAGCTCCAAAATGTGACACAGAGAAACCGTAGCACAGCAAGGGCTTGGAAGAAAGACCTGGGGGATCCACCCGGACACAGTAGAGGCAATCAAGAATTCAACACGTAAATCTGGGTCCTGGGGACAAACACGGTTTGCTATAAGGAGCCCGGACGGAGGGAGAGACGTCCTACAAACGGGAAGGCAGAGACCGGCTCAGTTTAGAGACCCGGAGGCTGCCAAGGCAGAACCGGGCCGAAGGGCTGTAGGGAATCCTGCGGCAGGGTGGGCTAAGATGGTGCCTTCCCCAGGGTGGAAGGCCACGAAGGGTGGACCCCAGGGCTTCATTCCACCGGGCTCCGGGCTCTAGGGTTTCTGGGCTCCCAGCTCAAGTTTCACAGACAGAGGGGGGAAGAGGAGGCATCCAACGTGCATCCCGGCACCTTCACCCCAGCCCAGAAGTCCGCGCTCTCCGCTCTAGCTCCGCGAGAAAGCGAGAAAGCAACGGTCCCCCGAGCTCACCCGGAGGAGCCCCGCGCCCGAGGTGTCGCCGACCCCCGGCCCTCCGCGCCGCGACCCACCCGCGCGGCCGCGGGCGTCGCACTCGCCGGCCTGGCCCTGCGCCGGCCTCGCCCCGGGCGCGGCGAAAAGTTTCCAGCCAAAGTCCGCGGCACTCGCTCGCGCAGCCAACGGCCGAACACAACCGCCTGGCCGCCCGGCCGCCGCGCCGGGACCCCTGGTCGCGCCTCCCTCAGCCCGCGCCGGCCGCCGAGGTCCACCTACCACAGAGCCGGGAGAAGAGCAGCAGCGGCAAGAGCAGCAGCAGCAGCAGCGGCGGCGGCGTCGGGGGCGGCAGCAGGAGCCCGGCCCCGGGGGGAGAAGCGGAGGAAAGTTGTGCTTTGCCGCCTCCGGGACACAGCGGGGCCGGCCCTGGGGTCCGCGCCATCCCCCACCCTCCCCCCGGCCCGCTCGCTGGCCCGCCCGCCCCCCGGCTTCCCTAGCCCCGGCGCTTCAGGCTCTGGGCGGCGGCGGCGGCAGCAGCAGCCGCGGCGGCGGCGGAAGGTCCGGCGCGCGCGTCCCGAACTCCCAGCTCCGGCGCCGTCGCCGCCGGGTGACACTCAGCCGGGCGCTCGCGGCTGCCTCCAGTCCGCCGTCGCCGACGCCACTGCCGAGGTTCTCCAGCGGGAGCCGCCCGCCGCTGCCGCCGCCGCCGCCACTCCCCTCCCCCCGGCACCCGCCCGCCTCGAACTCCTGGGAACTCGGAACGCACCACCCCGCCCTCGCGGGAGGGGGAGAGGAAGCCGACCCTCAGAGCGGGCGCTGGGGCTCGCCCGCCCTCCCCGCGCAACTCCCTTCGCCCGTCTGATCCCGGGGTGCAAGCCGCGTCCCCTCCCACCCCGCCCTCCTACACACGCTCCTCCCCTTTCAAGAAGGAGAGAGATAGGAAAAAAAAAAAAGCCTCTCCTCCTCCAGCTTGATAACGGGGTTCCTCCCCAAGCAGAGCTTTAAAAAGGACAGGGAAATCTGGACTAGGTTAGCCGGCCCCGCCCCTCGCTCCCGCCTCCCGCCAGCCCCCCCCTCGCCAGGGTTTGCAATGGTCTCGCCCACTCCGCCCCTCGCGGGTCCACCCCGGCCCCGTGCAGACGGAGGCGGAGGGCTTCGGGACAATCGCCGGCTCGGGCGGCGCGCTCGCTCCGGCGGGGGCCCGGCCCGAGGAGGGGGTGGTGAGGGGAAGGCAGCACGAGGCTGCCCTTCCGTTGTCCGCGTCCGCGGTCCCTGCCCAGGAGCCGGACGCAGCCTCGCTGGAGCGGTCGTCTTCCTCCTCGCCGGGGCGTGGGGGGACTGAAAGGAGAGACCGTCCGCTCGCTGCTCGCTGGGACAGCTGTGCTCTCCGGAGCCTGCCTCTGCCCGCCTCCCCCTCCCCGGCTGACCGTCTGCACCGGCGTTTCTCCGGCTGCTTTCTCTGGGCGGCCGGCTTGGTGGAAGGGTCCGCGGAGCTGGGCGAGGACGGGGGCCCCCGAAGCTTGGCTTCCCCGCTCTGGCTTCGGTCTGGCCGCCGGGCTCGTCCGCTTCCCGCGCCGGGCGACTGGCAACAGGAGGCCATGGATTTCGCCCCTCGGAGGGCTTGGAGTGCGGCGGTGTTTTTCTTGTTGGGTTTCATTGGCATGCTCGCACGTGTCGTTTGCGTTGTCCTTTGAAGCCGGCCGCCAGAAAGCGACCTCGGAAAGTAGCCGAGATCCGCCCGTGAGGAGGAGCGGCGGTGGCCCCGGCGGCTTGACCTTGCTAGCCATGGCCACCGAAGTTCCGCGAGGGGGTGGGAGGGTGGACGGTTAGGGCCACCAGGCGTGACGGTGAGGCTGGGAGGCGGGGTACGCCCTCCTCGAGTCCGACACCATGCATTTCACTTGGGTCCTGCCATCGCCACAGTCACAAATGTGACCCAAGAAGAAGACGATCAGGGATCAGGCGCCAGAGGCGAGCCTGTCTCAGCTGCACCATAGCCGGCCTGCGGCCGAGACCGCGCGGCCCCCCTCCGCTTCCTGGACCCAGGGTGTCCCCAGCCTCCGCCCCCCGGGCTGGCCGTGTTTGACTCACCTTCGAAGCTGCACACCATGCCACCCCCTGCCCACCTCTGCTTGTTCTTTCCTAACTTGGCGACTCCCATCCGCTCTCCCAGCTCCCGGTCTAAGTACCTCTTTTCCTCCGCCCCCCTTGCCTCTCGCTCCCTGAGCCTACCGCTGTCGTCCTCCTGCAGCCAGGGCTTTCTGTCGCCTATCCTCAGGATGCACTTAGGAGTACACCCTGCCCTGCATTGCTCCGGGAGAGCCCCCAAAGATCATCATAATTGACGAAGTGTAGCTATTGTGACATTCCTCAGCTGTGCTGACACCACCGTTTCCCTTGAGAAAATTTCTTCTCCTGTTTTCGCGTTCCCTAAACCTAATTTGACTGCTATATTTAGACAGAGCCCACTGTGCAATCACTAGCTCATTATCTGTTTAGATAGCACTTTAACACGTTGTTGAGACTGCGTTAAACAACCAAAATGTTAATATCACTAGCCAATTTCATTCCCCCAGCCTTTCCCTGATGGTTCCAGGCTCCAGGAAAAGTAATTTAGCCAACATTTAGAAAGGTGCCAAAGGCTCAGTACGAGAGCCACCGTGCAACTGCTACAGAGAGCATGAGGAATTGGCAGCTTTAGCGCTTCTCAGAAGAATGATGAAGCGCTTTAAAAAAGACGTTTCCTCCATATTTGGAGAAATCGAGTAACAGTGAGATGCTGTACTTACATTCTCTCACCCAAAGTGAAGCGTGAACATGGAAGAACAGTACAGATGTTATCTAAGCATTAGAAGAGTACTATGCTGGTGTTGTCTGTGCATGTGTGCATTATGTTCTAATGTTCATCATTTGTGTTCATATAGCATCTTCAACCAGAAATGTCAAAGCACACCACCCTCCCTTCCCAGGGAAGGTAGCAATTACTCTTATCCCTGCTTGACAGCTGGAGAAACCTAGGCACAGAGGTGTCAGCCGTGTGCAGAGGTTTCCCTGCAAGATCCAAGTTCTTCCCTTCTAGAAGACACCCCTCAAAATTCCACCTTAAAAGAAAATTTACTAAATTCAGATTTGTATTTCTAAAAGTGTCCGGTCTTAAATCGCATTCTCATGTTATGAGATGCTTAGATGTGCCCATTCTGGGCTTTTCTGTTGTAAATTAATATTGGACACAAAAAAAGATTTTACATTAATAGCACATTTTTTTTCAAATACCAAAACTGATGTTTTTAAACATTTAATATCTAATAAATAATTTTCTAACTATTCACATTTATGGTTTGAGCGGTAAACTAGTTGAAGGGATTCTTAATCATTGGTAACTTATTTCTGATATAAAAGTGGTCAGTCATTTGCTCAAAAAATAAAATTTGTCTGACCAAAAACATGTCCCTGATGTCAACAATGGTTCCATTGTTTGGGAAAGAATTCTGATGGTATCCATCCCACTTTCTGCCAGAAAGACTGTTTGCCAATTATCAAAGTTCATTAACTCTTTTCTAAAAAATAAGCTTGACATTTTAACAAAAGTAATTATGTACAGTGCTGGACATTTTACACTTACTCAAATAATACATATTAAAGGCTTGAAAATACCACTCGGTTTTCATAGCTGACTCCAAAACAAAATCATTATTTTTTAGTAGAAATAGGACGTTATATACTTCAGTTTATTTCCAATAGCATCAGCAAATTTTTTCTAACCTGCTGTGTAAAGAAGCACAGCTTTCCCCGCAGTGGAAGAGATGAGCACTACTTTGTGGAATGTTTGAATTTGGTCCTAGATTGGTAATAAGTTGATGTTATCCAACCGGGGTCACAGTCTTCTAAAGGAGAACTATGCAAAGAGTTAAAAACAAACTACAGATCCACAAAAATGTCCACCCACTTGCAGGATTTTCACTGACCTCAGATTTACCAAATGCAACTTCTTCCTACTTACAAGATCTTCCTCCATATAATCACACCATTTTCTTGTCATATTTCCTTTGACTCCTTGCTCAGATTTCATTTTGTCACAGAAACTATGACCACTTCTTTCAAATGATCTGCCCCGCCCCAAACCCCATCTCCTTAACTTGCTTTATTTTCTCCTTTACACTTGTCATGTGACATACCCTTTTCCCTTCACTAGAATGGCAGACCCACAAGGGCAGGTGGAATGCGCTCTATATGTTTCACTGCTAAAGCCGTGATGTCTGCCACCTAAGTTTTTGAGATCGGATACTTAAATAATAACTATGGTGATATAGCATACAAGTGCATATCTAATGACAAACTCAGTAGAAACAATTGTGTAAAGTCCTGAGCATATCTTGTTGATTTTTTCAAACTAGAATGTGGTTCCTTTGACAGTGCTTAAGAGTCTTGACTTAGTTGCTATTACTGCTGCTTAGTGAACTATTAAATTCTAGATCCATACTTCTGTACTCTGATTATGTAATGCTGGAGCCAAGACTCTACAAACTACCTCACTTCCTTTACTAGCTGGCTTCCTAAGAGATTTTATCATTGGAAGTCACTGGAGGGAGGTGGAAGGTGATGGGACTTGTTCTTTTCCCTTTACTTCTTGCGTCTATCAGCATCAGCTCAGCAGCAACACTTCATCACCCTGTGCTCAGCAGTAGGTCCCAGTTTCCTACTCATTTCATACTCAAAATCAGACTCAGGACCCTCAAAGGTACCAGCCCTAGTCGTACTGTTCCCACTTCTCAGAGGGCCAAACGCCACACCAGCAGGATCTTGCTCCGAGCTTCTCATTTCTAATCACCCAGCCATTTCCTTTGTTGCCCCAGCTGTAATCTGGGTCACTACAGTGCTTCCCTTTGCTCTAAGACCCACTCCAGCCCTGTGTAAACATTTCACTATATTAAGTTCTCTCAGTTATGTAGTATGTGGTTTTTATTCCTTGTTGGACCTCAATTGATGTTCTTTTTTTCAGTGATTATTTCCAAAACCCTTCCCTTGTAACAGTTACTTTTCTATGAGTCAAACTGTTTAAAATCACAGTGCCAACATCAACCCATCAATTAATGTAAATAGACACAACAAGGCAAATGAGCAAAAATTGCTCTATTTCATTGGCAATAATCCAAGGTGAATTTGAAATAAGCAAATTTGGGGTAATTATGTTGGCTTTTTAGTCATATATACATATGTTTTGTTTTTTTGTTGATGTTCCTCCTGAAGGTCATGGTAAAAGCCAGATGTTTAGGTAGATTAGGTGATCTATTTCTTTTATAGGCCTTGATTGCCCCCTGAGAATCATGAAACTAAAAGGTAAAGGGATTACTTATTTAGGAAAGGAAGAACTGGGCTTCTCTCCCAAACTTACATTGAAAGCAAACATTATATTCCATGTAATGATCTAAAACCTAATGCTATTTATATTATGTAACTGTTTTATATGGAGTGCTGGGGTTCCAAGGAATATAGTCTGAAAAACTGATATTCAGGCAGAAAGAGCTATACTTCAAAGTTACTTCAAAACATTTGTGGAAAATATAATTAAAAGATTAGGTTATCTTGATGCAAAAAAAAATTTTTTTAACCCATGCATACACAGAGTCTTCAAGGGGCTGCCCCTGAAAGTTAGGCCGCCTGCAGTACTAGCATACCCTAAAGGTGCCGGTTTCAAGTCCCGGCTGCTCTACCTCCAATCCAGATCCCTGCTAATGCATCTGGGAAAGCATAAGATGGCCCAAGTGTTTTGGCTCCTGCACTTATATGGGAGACCCAGAAGAAGCTCCTGGCTTCAGCCTGGCCCAACTCTGGCTGTTTCAGCCATTTGCGGAGTGAACCAATGGATGGAAGGCCTCTCTCTGTGTGTATGTCTCTCTCACTCCAATTTGGCCTTTCAATAAAGAAATATATTTATGATTATAATAGTTTATGAAAAATGCATGTTAAAAAGATACTGCACAGATTTCAAACTTTTTTTTTACCTAAAATAAACTTAATTTTTAATGCCATTTTCCTTACAGATTTTGAGCTACCCTCATAACATGATAGCTTAAATAACAGGGTAGGTTAGTTTAAGAAAGATGATGAAACTGTGCTGGATTCTAGGTTAGGTGTTGAGAATGGAAAAATCCCTGAGTCATGACCCCAAATACTAATCACATTCTTGCAAGCATTTGAGGAAAGTACAGTAGGAGAAAACAAAAGAGGAGCCTAAAAGAGAACAGGATGTTCTCATGCCAGAGATCACATTTGAATGATCTTAAATAATGACTAGGAGTTTTCCATCTGGGTGGAGGGAAAGCAGCAGAGGAAATAGTGGAATGACCGAGGCATGACAGTGTTCAGAAAACCACAAGTATTTCTGTGTTGCTGCGGAATAGCATGCAAGGGCGAATCAGGGGAAAAGGTAAAAATGAAGTTAGATGAGTACAAAAGGATTTTTCTATGCTCTGTAAAGAATTGTGAAGGCCAGTGTTGTGACATAGCAGGTGAAGGCACTGCCTGTGACACTGGCATCCCACATGGGCATCTCTTCATGTCCCAACTGCTCCACTTCCAATCCAGCCCCCTGCTAATGCACCTGGAGAGCAGCAGAAGATGGCCCAAGTATTTGGGCCCCTGCCACCCATGTGGGAGACCCAGATAAAGCTCCTGGTTCCTCTCTTTGGCCTGGCCCAGCCCTGGCCATTGTGACCATCTGGGGAGCGAATTAGCAGATGAGAGATAGATTTCTTGCTCTTGCTCTCTTTTTCTCTCTCTCCATCTTTTTCTGTAACTCTGAATTCCAAATAAATAAATCTCAAAAAAAAAAAAAAAAGTTTGGATTTTTATCTTTGAGATGATGAGAACAACTGAAGTGAGTGGAGGCATAACTAGATTTGCTGGAAAAGGCAGGGATGATTGTGAAGGTGAAGGGAAATGGATGATCAAGAGACACGGGAAAATTATAAGCAGAGGTTTTGTAAGGAAGTTCTAACAAGCAGAGCAAATGAAGGTCTGAAATTTCAGTGATGAATGGAACAAAGTGACAAAAAGTTAATGCAGGAGAATGTTAGTATTTTTAAACAAAACAATTTATTTGCAGAGCGGGTTGAATATAGGGTGGTTAGCTAGAGATAACAGTCTAGGCAACTGAGGAAAGCAGAGGCAAAAGGCACAAGTGCAAAGTGATGAAAAAAAAAAAAAGAGGAACAAATGCTCAAGGAAGATAATGAAAATATGGGTGAAGGCAGAAGAATATTAAAATAAGAAAGAACCTGGAAAATAAAATGGTAAGAAAGAGGGAAAACCAAATGGCAGGCTACAATAAAACAACTGATGATTTTATAATTATTGGACAAACTTTCGGGTCAATTTTATAATTTCCTCCCGCTGAGTACTAGTCCTTTGAGTCTCAGTTATGTAGGTTTATGTAATGCTCAGTACAGTTCCTTTTACACTGTCAGTAATCAGTAAGTAATGTTTTAATGGAAGAAAGAGAGAGGAAGGAAAGAACAGCCTTGGAGATGGTTTTGCTGTTGTATTTACACAGGGAAGAAGATCAATATCTTTGTAGGCTGAATATAAAGAAGAGCCACTGTGTTCCTGCATGAATGTTTCCACAGATCCTGCCCTATATAATCACTGAAAACATTGTTGTCAACTTGTAGCCTTTGATATCTAACCCCAAAACAGATACTCATCAGCCGGCCACACTCACCAACCCAGAAAGATGCACAGAAGGAGGTGCTGGATTCCTAATCTGAACTGTGTGCTGCTGTGTCTGCGGTAATGTCATAGCAGTAGTAAAAACGGATGCACCTCCCACCCCCTTACATTAATTCCATTGACTCAACATTCAAGGATGCTAACATCAAACTTAGCTTGTTTTTAACAATTTTATCTAGATTCTCTCAATACCACCAAGGCACATTCCACTTCTTTCGTTTTTAAACAACTATTTATTTATTTGAAAGAGTTTCAGAGAGAGGGAGAGAAAGAGAGAGATAACTCTTCCATCCCCTGGTTCACTCCCTAGATGGCAAACACAGCCAGGGCTGGGCCAGGCAGAAGCCAGGAGCTTCATCTGGGTATCTACGTGGGTACAGGGACCCAAATAATTGGGCCGTCTTCCACTGCTTTTCGGAAGCCATTAGCAGGGAGCTGGATCACCACTGCCGCTATGGGATGCCAGCATTGCAGGTGGCAGCTTTATCCACTATGCCACAAACCGCAGGTCCCAACCCACTCCATTTCTCTTTGTAGAAGAGATAATATAGAACCCCTTTTCCACCATGAATAAACATCCCTAGATCTTTCCGTTTAACAGTCCTACCTTCTCAGATTAAATGATCCATGGTCTTTCTCCTGAGACTTAAGACAATTTGTATCGTTTTCCAAAAGAAAGCTGCTGTTTCTCCCAATCCCTTCAGCCCATGTTGCCTTCATTATTCTGTAGCCTTCATTCAACACTCCGTCCTCTTTTGATCCTCTGTATACACCTTTTTAAATCCTGCTTCTACTTGAATTCCTTGACAGCATCAATACTTTTAAATCTGCTTTGAACCTTTGGTCTCAGTGGGAATTTCTCTTTTGAGTTTTTTCTAACCCTGCTTCCTGTTTTCCTACCACTTTAGCATCACTGTTGAATGAATGAATGAATTTATGGTCCTCTAACTCACTTATCTCCAAAGCCTTTATTCCCATTTTGGCTTTTCTGTTTTTCCATGCAGACTGACTTCATATAAACCTTTTGATTACCTGCTTTTGGACTCTCACCAAGGAAGGCCAGCCAACCTGCTGTATGGAAATCAGGAGTTGCTTAATAACATCTCAACAGGGTGCCCCATATAATACCTGAAATTCTGTTGTATCACATTTCCCCTCGGGTTTTCAAAGCTATGCACCAATCCTCATAGTCATTCTTACTGAAGCTTTACAGGCATTGCTCTGAACTTTTCTTTCTCTTCAAACCATCATGCTTTTCCTAAGCCTAAGCATGTTCATTGGATAATACTGCCTCTTATTTCCCCGATACAAAGTAAAGCCCTTATAGAAGAACTGTATCACTCATCTTCTAATTTAACTTCTCATGCCATCCTTTCCTCTCTTTTTCAATAATAATTTAAAAGTTCAGTGATGGGGGCCGGCGCTGTGGCTCACTTGATATCCTCTGCCTGTGGCACCAGCATCCCATATGGGTGCTGGATTCTAGTCCCAGTTGCTTCTCTTCCAGTCCAGCTCTCTGCTGTGGCCCAGGAGGGCAGTGGAGGATGGCCCAAGTGCTTGGGCCCCTGCACCCACATGGGAGGCCAGGAAGAAGCTCCTGGCTTTGGATTGCCGCAGCGCCAGGCGTAGCGGCCATTTGGGGAGTGAACCAATGGAAGGAAGACCTTTCTCTCTGTCTCTCTCACTGCCTGTAACTCTACCTGCCAAATTAAAAACAAACAAAAAAAAAACCTTTTAAAAAAGTTCAGTGATGGTAGCCTCATCTCCACTCTCCCCACAAATCAGATCCCATGGATGATTATTTCCCAAGTAGCCGAAGATGAAGAACATAAATACAACTCATCTTTTGAAAATGGACCAGTGGGCCTGCGCCACGGCTCAATAGGCTAATCCTCTGCCTGCGGCGCTGGCACCCTGGGTTCTAGTCCCAGTTGGGGTGTCAGATTCTGTCCTGGTTGCTCCTCTTCCAGTCCAGCTCTCTGCTATGGCCCGGGAATGCAGTGGAGGATGGCCCAGGTCCTTGGGCCCTGCACCCCATGGGAGACCAGGAGAAGCACCTGGCTCCTGGCTTCAGATCAGTGCCGTGTGCCATCCGCAGTGTGCCGGCCGCAGCGGCCATTGGGGGGTGAACCAACGGAGAAAGGAAGACCTTTTTCTCTGTCATTCTCTCTCACTGTCCACTATGCCTGTCAAAAAAAAAAAAAAAAAAGAAGAAGAAGAGAAAAGAAAAGAAAACGGACCAGTGAATACTAAAATTCTTAAAGTGTAGTTTTAGAATCAGGAAAGCAGTTTCAAAGAAAACAGACCGCTGATAGTGTGACTGCCACTCTGAACCCTACAGTCTCTCTAGTGTAGGAATAAGAAGCCAAAGGACTTGACCTAATAAATAGAACTAAATCAGGGAGTTACCAGCCAGCTTCTCAAAGGAATCAGCTCCATATCTGTTGTGATCTGCTTAGCTATTGCCATTTATTGTTTGAAAATATCAACAGTTAATGAAGAAACTATGCTTTACTTTTTTTTTTTTAAGATTTATTTATCTATTTGAAAGCCAGAGTTACATAGAGAGGAGACGGGGTCGGGTGTTCTTCCATCTGATGGTTCACTCCCCAATTGGCCGAAACAACCGGAGCTGTGTCTATCCAAAGCCAGGAGCCAGGTGCTTCTTCCTGGTCTCCCATGTGGGTGCAGGGGCCCAAGGACTTGGGCCATCCTCCACTGTTTTCCCAGGCCACAGCAGAGAGCTAGGCTGGAAGAGGAGCAACCAGGACTAGAACTGGCACCCATATGGGATGCTGGTGCCACAGGCAGGGGATTAATCTAGCACACCATGGCGCCGGCCCCAGAACTATACTTTTCAATCCTATGGTATGAGATGAGCTCATTTATTCAGGAAATAAACAGTCCAGATCTTCCATATTCCATCCAGTGGCAGTGAAACAATGAGTAAGTCATATAGCTCCTTCTTTCTTTCCTTTACCATCTCATCCATTTAAAAATTTTAATTGATAGGTAATTAGCATTTGTACATATTTGTGAGTACAGTATATCTTGATACATGCATACAGTTATAGTAATCAAATCATGATAATTAGCACTTCCATCTTCTCCAGCATTTATCATTTCTATTTGTTGGGAATCGTAGCACTCTTCTAGCTATTTGGAAATATAACTTGCTGTAGACTACAGTTACCTCTTTATGCTGTAGAATACTATAAATAATTCCTCCTATCTAATTATATTATAGAAACCATCATCCAACTTCTCTTTGTCTCTCCTTCTCCATACTCTTCCTATCTAAGTCCTTCTCTTCAATAACTTTTCAATTTAGCATAGAAGGCAGATATTAAATGAATATTTAAGCAGAATTTTTACTCTGCTTCTGGTGGAGTCTCTGTTAGCAGCAATAAAAGTAAGTGGCAGAAGACTCTGGGCTCCAATTTTTAGTAGAAGTTTTTAGCACCAGTTGTAGAAAGGCAGGTAACTGTTTAAAGCCAAGATAGGCAGGAACAGGCACAGTACTTCAGAGGGAAATGAAGGTTAGTGGGATAGCAGCTACTTGATTTCCAGATAATATCTCACTCACTGAAATGACCACTGGATTCCGTGTTTCTGGCTGCACACTGACCAGTGTAGAATAAAAGAAGGCCGTAAGAATCTAGTTAGGTAGAAAGGAGCCAGGTAAAGAAAATCCTTGCAGGTCGTGCTAAGTGTTTTGAATTTCATCCTAATAGAAAAGGGAAGCCACTGAAGGATTCTCATTGGAGAAGTTACAAAATCAATTTTTCATTTTTCAGAAAAACAATCTAACTACCATCAAAATAATAGGTTAGTGAAAATAAGACTGGATTTGGGAATTAGTTAAGTGAATATAAGAACTGAAGCAAGAAATGGTGGTGGGGGCCTGCGCCGTGGCTCACTTGGTTAATCCTCCGCCTGTGGTGCCGGTATCCCATATGGGCGCGAGGTTCTAGTCCTGGTTGCCTCTCTTCCAGTCTAGCTCTCTGCTGTGGCGCGGGAAGGCAGTGGAGGGTGGCCCAGGTGCTTGGGCCCCTGCACCCGCATGGGAGGGAGATCAGGAGGAAGCCCCTGGCTCCTGGCTTCGAATCGTTGCAACGCCATCCATAGTGGCCTTTGGGGAGTGAACCAATGGAAGGAAGACCTGTCTCTCTCTCTCTCACTGTCTATAACTCTACCTGTCAAATAAAAAATAAAAGAAAGAAAGAAAGAAAGAAAGAAAGAAAGAAAGAAAGAAAGAAAGAAAGAAAGAAAGAAATGATGGTGGTTAGAACCAAAGTGATGAAAATGAAAATACAAGGATACTTCAAAGTGTTCATGGAAAATGCACTGAAAATATATATTCATTTTGTTGCACAAACAAGTCTTCAAAAAGTTCATGAAAACAGCATGTTACTGAAAGAAAAACTGTGCATGGGTTTCAAAATCTTTTCACCCAAAATAAACACCATTTAATTCCATTTTCCCACAAATATTTTGAGGATCCTCATACAGAAATTGATAACTAAAAAGGAATTGGAAAGACTTGGAGATTGTTTAGATGTCAGTAGCAAGAAGAATAAAGTCAAGGATGATTCCAAGGTTTCTGACATCACTGAGATAAGATAATTTCAGGAATAAATATTATAACTTCGAATTTGAATTGCATGTAAGACACCAGAGCAGATATGATGAGTGCAGTTACATGTGCAGATATAGAACTCATAACATTAGTGTATGCTGGGAAAATAAGCTTCGATGTGACTAGTAAATCAATGGTATTTCAAGCCACGTAAGTATGTACATGAAATTATTTAGGATCTGAGGGTATTGTGAGAAGAAAAGGCCTAATCCTGAGAAGTGCATGGAATTTTGAAGAAAAGACATTGCCAGCAAGAGAGAGGGATGAGTTGCCGGAGAGGAAAAAAGAAAACTAAATATATGATGTCATAGAAACTGAGGAACAGGAGAGAGGAAATGATTATTTAGGTTATTTGCTAAGATTAAATGAGGCCGTGAATAATCTCAACAAGAGCAAGTAATAAAAAGTGACTGTGGCTAATATAAGCAAACACTAAATTTGTATAAAAGATAACATGTAGTTCGCTAAAGGTGTGGTAAGCCAGACTGGAAGGCGGCAAAGTCCGAAATTGAAGTATAGAAATAAGTAAGAGAGGCCACTACTGATGAACCCACTGAACACTAGCTACTACTTTTAGCCCCAAGGAAAAGGCTTGAACTATACATTAGACACTACTTTCTCACAATTCTGGCACTGTCACCACTGGAACTCGGTCTCCCTGTAAAGATCACCATCACAAGATTGTCTTCAGTGCCTTGTGATCCATACATAGGCCACTGCATATGACTCACGTTGTTGAGGAAATTAATGGCAGAATATGTAAAAGTTGAGAATAAGAGAATAAATACAGGGAGCGTTCCAAAATATTTACCTGTGAAAGAGAGACACTAGTAACTGAAGGGCCATGTGCTACACAGAGAGAGTTTTTAATAGTAGAACAGCCTAGCAAATAGAAAGCCGCTGATACTAGCAAGTTAGGAGATATTATAAAAATGTAAAATTACCCGAATAACAAGAAAGAATGCCTACTATCACACTGTTGTCTAACATTATTCTGGGAATACTGAACACAGAAAGTAGGAAAGATAATTTTTGAGGTTTTAATATAAGAAAGGAAGAGTTAAATTATCACTACCTGCAGGTAATACTATTGAACATGTGGAAATCCCATGCTAATTCACTAAAAACATATTAAAATTGGAGAATTCAGCAAGGTTACGGACAAGAAAATGAATACACAGAAATTAGTAATGATCATGTGTTTAAATGAATGAGAAAGCAATAAGCAGCAGTTCGCTTACAATAGTTGTAAAAATGAAAATGTCTAAAAATGTCCCATATTTAAGATCTATCTGAAGAATACTTCAGGGCTGCTTTGTGACACAGTGGGTTAAGCTTCAGTTTGCAATGCAATATCGCATCCCACTTTGGAGTGCTGATTTGAGTCCCTGCTACACTGTTTCCAATCCAGCTTCCAGGTACTGTACCTTAGAAAGCAATAGAGAATGACCAAAGTACCTGGGCCCTTTTTATCCACATAGGAGACCCAGATGAAACTCCAGACTCCTAATTTCAGTTTAGCTCATCCCTGGCCATAGTAGCCAAAGACTTCATGGAGTGATTGGCCTTGAGTGATAATGGGAAAAATTTCTACAGATGAAAAAGAAGAGAAGGCAGTAATGCAGCATTGATTATGTGCATAAGGTAGAACCCTTGAAGAAATTTTCTGCGTGGAGCTTTTTTTTTTAAGGATGCAGGCAGATCATGACTATAAGAAATATAGCAAGAATGAGGTATCAGAAAAGTAGAAAACAGTTTGTTATTGAGAGGTAGAGAGTTAGAGAGGGAGAGAGAGAGTTTCCATCTACTGGTTCACTCCCCAAATGTCTAGAACAGCCAAGGTTCGGTGAAGACTGAGTCGGAAGCTAGAAACTCAATCCAGGTTTCCCACGTGTGTGGCAAGAACCCAATTATTTAAGCCATCGCTGTTGCTTCCCCAGCTCTACATTAGCAGGAAAACATAGCCAGGTATTGGACCCAGGTACCCCAATGTGGACCATGAGTGTCTTAACCAATAGGTTATACACCTGCCCCAAGAGCAGACGTTTGAAACAATTACTGTGAGTGTAGGAGGCTGAGTTACATGGGAGTGTAAAGTCTCAAGGCAGTGTTGAACGCCAAGTGGAGGTTGGACATTAGAGATTCAAACTAATCCCTGTTTATTCAGTTGTCTGATATTTGTCCATCAACTTTAGCTGGTTGGGTGAGACATAAAGGTTAATGGAAATTAAATGTTTAATTTTACACTTTTCTCGCAAAGAAGAAGCCAGAGGATTTGGGGATCTCTGCGAGTGGAACACTCTAAGTATGGGTGATTAAGCTGCCAAGAAATGCCATCTTGGCGGGAAAAAGCCATTTAACTGCCTGCCATCATCTGTCACAGAGAAACGGAAAAAATTTTACAAGGTTTTGCTTACACAGAATAATACGAATTCCAGTTAATTTTCCTAAGTTCTCAGAGGTTTTGTGAGATCTTTACAGAAAGTTCAAGCTCCATCTACAAAAATTATAAGCAAGTTGTCAGCTGAGTGCAAACCTTTCTACTTAGTTGTTACTCAAGTTAAATACATCTGTTTTGAGAAGTTTTTAAATGGAATGTAAAAAAGAATAGTGTACTAAACTGAAGTTTAATGTATTCTACCATTGAAATCAAACCTAGAAGCAGAATTAATACTGAACCATGCTGATTTACAATCATCAATATGTTGAGAGTAGAAAGACTATTTGCATCTGCTGTTCTTAACATATTAACTTAATGGTTAAAAAATTGAAATACAGGGCTGGTGCTGGGATGTAGTGGGCTTAAGCCTCCACCTGTGGTGCCAGCATCCCATATGGGTGGCGGTTTGAGTTCCAGCTGCTCCTCTTCCAGTCCAGCTCTCTGCTATGGCCTAGGAAAGCCAGTGAAGATGGCCCAAGTTCTTGGGCCCCTGCAACCTCCTGGGAGATCCGGAAGATGCTCCTGGCTCTTGGCTTCGAATCAGCCCAGCTCTGGCTGCTGTAGCCACTGGAAAAGTGAGCCAGCAGATGGAAGACCTCTCTCTCTGTCTCTCCCTCTCTGTCTGTAACTCTACCTCTCAAAACAAATAAATAAAATATTTTTAAAATTGAAATGCATAGAATAACACAATATTATTTTTAAGCTTTTCACCTTGAATATATAACTTGGATTCTGCTTTCTAGAATGGCTTTTTAAAAAAATCTTAACTTTAAAATTGAAAATAAATGTAATTTCTCAGGAATTAAACTTCACACATAGTTAAGGCTATTCTAGTTCCTGAAACTCTTAAAATTACATCTGAGATGACAAAATCATTTATTATTTTTGTTATGATAACCCATCCCACTATTGAAAATCGGGTAGTATTAATTCCCTCAAAGTCTTTTGTTGCAAATCTACTTAGGAAGTCCTTTAAAAAGTTCTTATTTCCATTCTTGTGCCTATGGGGGTGGCTCCCTGTCAGGGCCCAAGCATTACTTCCCATAGTGATTGTTAAATAGTAACAATAAAAAGGCTTTCTCATTAGAACTGTCATTGGAAAAGACATTTTCCTTATGCTGGGCTCAGAGTTAGAACTTGATTGATAGGCCTTTTGTAATTAAGTCTTAGTTCTCTTAAGCTAGATATTCTTTTTCAAAAGACTTATCTAGCTAGCTAGCTTTTTATTTATTTATTTTTGAAAGAGTTACAGAGAGAGGAGAGAGAGAAAGAGAGAGAGAGAGAGAGAGCGCTCTTCCATCTTCTGGTTCACTCTGCAAATAGCCGCAATTGCCAGGGCTGGGCCAGGCCAAATCCAGGATCCAGGAGCTTCTTCCAGGTCTCCCATGTGGGTGCAGGGGACCAAGCACTTGGGCCATCCTCTGCTGCTTTCTCAAGTACATTAGCAAGGAGCTGGATCAGAAGTGGAGCTGTCAGCACTGCAGGTGATAGCTTAACCTGCTATGCTATAACACTGCCCCAGATTTATATATTGGAAAGGTAAGATGATTCACAGAAAGAGGGAGAGATAGAGAGAAAGAGTTCTTCTATCTACTAATTCACTCCCCAAATGGCTACAACGGCTGGGGCTGGGCCAGATGCCACAAGCTCAGAACTCCATCCTGTTCTTCACAGGGATAGAAAGGATCCAAGTACTTAGGCCATCTTCCATTGCCTTTTGAGGTGCTTTAGTTGGGAGCTGGATCTGAAGTGGAGTAGCCTGGACTTGAACTAGGACTCTGATATGGAATGCCAGCATTGTAAGCAGTGGCTTAAGCTGCTGTACCACAACACTGGCCCCAAAGTAGATACTCCTAACTGATAGGGCAATAGTTCTGCATGTATTTGCTTAAGAGAATATAAATTATACATTCTTATAGCACCAAAAAGTCTTTGGTTTTCCATACAGGCCCAATGGAGAAATAGCATTGCATTGACTAGAATTAGGAAAACATTAAAATTACATAATCATCTAAAAAGTAAATAGAAGCAAAATATGTGTAAAATATGTACTGTTTAACATCCCTACAGCACTGCAAAGATAATGCTATGTATAAAATTCAAAACAGAAGATTGAAATATGTACAGCATCATTTAAAAAATTTGTTTTTGAATTCAATCAGGCCAATGTAGTTTTTTTTTTAATTTTAATTTTAATTTAATTTTATTTTTTGACAGGCAGAGTGGACAGTGAGAGAGAGACAGAGAGAAAAGTCTTCCTTTGCAGTTGGTTCACCCTCCAATGGCCACCGCGGCCAGCGCGCTGTAGCCGGTGCACCGCACTGATCTGAAGGTAGGAGCCAGGTGCTTCTCCTGGTCTCCCATGGGGTGCAGGGCCCAAGCACTTGGGCCATCCTCCACTGCCCTCCTGGGCCATAGCAGAGAGCTGGCCTGGAAGAGGGGCAACCGGGATAGAATCCGGCGCCCCAACCGGGACTAGAACCTGGTGTGCCGGTGCCACAAGGTGGAGGATTAGCCTATTGAGCCGCGGCGCCAGCCAATGTAGTTTTTGAATCATAGAATCCCTAGATCTAAAAAGACTCAGCCTTTTCCATTTTATACACAGGGAAACTTGGTCTTGTAGAGGAGAAAAGATTTATTTTCTTATCCATATCTGAGTTCATGGCTGAGTCCCCAAACAAAAGACATTAAGAGAAAAGCATGTACATTCATTTAATATGAATTTTATATGACCTACCAGCCTTCATAAGGAAATGAAGACCCAAAAGAAGAAGGTAAAATCTGTGCATATTTTATGCGAGGTTTGATGGAGAAGTATGATTAGACAGAGTGGGAATAATCTATTTGTAATCAAGTGGGAGGGACTTAGCAAGGTCTCTTTGTTCAGATTTTGTGTCTCGGTGTCACAGATAAGCTACTCCTTTCCTCCATCCATAGGGAAAGTATCTTTCAAATGACAGTCTTATGACCTACTTTAGGGGAAAATGTTGGAGGAGTTAGAGAGTGACCTTCCTGTTTCTGTTTTCTCAAATACCTCAATGCCCGTATTTTGGGGGTAGCATGTCCTGAACCTCAGCAGGCTCAGGCCCTTTAAGTGACTAGAACAACATACACAAGGGTATTTATTGAATATGTTCAGCTGCACATTACAGACAATGTAAGGAATAGTAGCTTAAATGAATAGGGATTTACTTTCTCACATAATGCTAAGGATGGAGGTAGCCTTGCACTGTTTTTTGCTCAACGATTATCAACACTTTCTCAGACTCGGGCTCTTTCCCTCCTTCTGCCATGGTCTCCCTAGATTTCTGGCTTTTCATCCTAACAACTTCAATATTCACAGTCACAGAAAAGCTGCTATAGCTCTGAGCTAACAAGAAAACAGAAGGCAGGATTGAAGTGAAGAACCATTTCTGCAGCAGTAGATTGAAACCTCCGGAAGCTTTTCAGGAGAACTCCCTTGACTCTTTGCCGAGCACCAGATCTCGGGCTATCCCTCAGATGGGCCTTTCGAGCCTTTGGCAAATGAGAAGCAGGTTAGAAATGAATTCTGGATTAGTCAACCAACATCGCCAGTCGCTTGCAGCTATTGTGATTTTCGAAGACAGTTTCTTATAATTAGAAATTACCTATATTCTATCAGATGCTCTATAGAGAAAAATGAAAGGATAGTTAAAATGCCTAGAAAAGAAATTACTGCAGAACAAGGGAAATAAAATAAGTGTCGCATTCTCCACATTGCCACTATTATCTTTATCAAGTTGCTTTGATAATGCAGGAATTTCCTTTAACTACTGTAATTATTCAGAGAGGTAGACATTATACACATCTTTCTGGAAGGATTTTATTTGTCTTTTAAAGAGTAAAGAAGGAAATATCCTCTCTATTAAATATTATGTGGGATAAGATACTCTGACAATACTGTGTAGGAAAGAAAAGTAGGATATTTTCTTCCTTTCTCAAGTTCATGGCTTGGGCTCCAATAACTAAAAACAGAATAACAAAAGAAAAGCATAGAAATTGCTTTATAAAAAGTTTTACGTGATGCAAGAGCCTTCATAAAGAAATGAAAGTATTTCAAAGGTTCATGGGAAAATGGGATTAAAAGATATCTTTATTTTGGTGCAAAAAAAATTTTGAAATCCATGCATAGTTTTTTCATAATCTTACATTTTTCATGAACTTTTTGAAAACCCCTTGTATGAATTGGTCTAACTTTTTTACATCAAAATAAACTTATCCCTATTTTCTATGAACTTTGGGTATCCTCATGTGTTATTCTAGGATGGGAGGAGAAACTGAGAGTCTCGGGGAAGTATGATTGGACAAAGAGACTATTTTCCAATAGTAATTAACAGGGAGAATTTCTCTGTGTTCCTGTGTTTACACATCCTATCAATAAAAATAAAAGTATAAATGAGTTATCTTGTTAATTCAATAATTCCACTGAGGATGGGTCCATTGCATGCCTCATTTGAGGTAGAAAGTATTTCCTAAGAACGGGGCCATCAAAGAAGGAGGTACCTTTCTCTGAAGGGAGGAGAGAACTTCCACTTTGACTATGACCCTGTCAGAATAAGATTGAAGTTGGCGAACCCTAAAGGCTTCCATAACCTTGGCAACTCATGACTAGAGCCTAGGGAGATTACTGACGCCATAAACAAGAGTGTCAAATTGTTAAGTCAACAACATGAGTCACTGTGTACTTACGTCTCATGTGGGATCTGTCCTTAATGTGTTGTCCAATGTGAAGTAATTCTATAACTAGTACTGAAACAGTATTTTTACACCTTGTGTTTCTGTGTGAGTGTAAACTGATGAAATCCTTACTTAGTATATACTGAATCGATCTTCTGTATATAAAGATAATTGAAAATGAAAAAAAAAACTTGGTGTTAAATTGGGAATTGCATAGAAAATTAATCAATTCTTAAAAAAATATCATATAGGATCTTTGTCCTTAATGTGCTGTACATTGTGATTTAATGCTATAACTAGTACTCAAACAGTATGTTTCACTGGGTGTTGCTATATGAGGGCAAACTGTTGAAATCTTTACTTAATATATACTAAATTGATCTTCTGTATATAAAGAGAATTGAAAATGAATCTTGATGTGAATGGAAGGGGAGAGGGAGCGGGAAAGGGGAGGGTTGCGGGTGGGAGGGAAGTTATGGGGGGGGGGGAGCCATTGTAATCCATAAGCTGTACTTTGGAAATTTATATTCATTAAATAAAAGTTAAAAAAAAATATTTCCTAGATTTATAAGGAAGCCCTAAAATCTGGCCACGATCATGTCTAGAAAAAAAAAAAAAATCCCTTCGTGTTTCTATATTTGATGTCCCCTTATAGCAATAACAAAAGAGTAATCAAAACAGGGTTTGAAGCTGTTATCATATTAATCAGACTCCCTTCTTCATTCCTGTTGAGATTTTAGATATTTTTCTTACATATCTAAAGGTGAGTATATTTGGTCCCAGGGTTTCATCTTTACCTTGTCACTTTATTTATTAAGCCCACTGACATTGATTAACAAAATATTTTATTTGAGATCTTTTGCTGGGGTACTAGAAAACTGCTGAATGAAATTGGTTTCAATCTTGGAAAAATAAATATTTCCACTACAAATAAATGTTTTCATGACATTTGTTTTGCAGATATGTAGATATACTCAAAAATATTTTTGTGTTGGAAGATTTAGAAGAACAATTTGTTCAGAATATCTAGAATCATCCTCAAATACATTTTAAAAAATATTTTATTTATTTATTTGAGAGGTAGGGCTACAGACAGAGAGAGGGAGAGACAGAGAGAAAAGTCTTCCATCCACTGGTTCACTCCCCAAATGGCTAAAATGGCTGGATCTACGCTAATTTGAGGCCAGCAGCCAAGAGCATTTTCCAGGTCTCCCACAAGGGTTCAGGGGCCCAAGCACTTGGGCCATCTTCCACCGCTTTCCCAGGCCATCAGCAATGAGCAGAATCAGAAGAAGAGCAGCTGGGACTTGAACCAGTGTCCATATGGAATGCTGGTGCCACTAGCAGAGGCTTAGCCTACTAGACCACAGCGCTGGCCCCAAATACTCAGATTTTCAAATATGTGACTGCCTTAGAGAGGCCTTCCCTGACCCTCTAGGCATCCCTGGTTATTTTTGCAAATACTAAATATTTACTTTTTTTTAACTCATAAATTTTAAGACTCACTAAGGCCTTACCTATTTTGTTGATTACCATATACATAACCAGTATGTAGCTGAGACATAGACGAACTCAGTGAATATTTGTTAACTTAACAAATGGTAAAAGCAAAGAATAGATAATGCTTTGAATGAATACATTATGCATTTACCCATATAGTTTTTCTCCCATAAAAAGAGAGGTAGGAAAAAAGGAAAGAAGACAGAAAAAAAGAGCAATTAAAGTGGAATTCTTGTATGGAGATTTCTGTTAGTTTCAAGTTTCAAATTCCAAACCTGAAAATCTGGTCCAGAGGAAGTGGTGTCAGGGCAGTTCTTGAAAATCCAGTTTAATTATCCACTATTAGACAAGATTAGAGGCACTTTTTTGCCTGTCTGTGCAAACAGTCCAAGTTTAGAGGGAAAAGAGAAACAAGGCAAAATGGCAAGAGGCATCAGGGAAGCAGGTTCATGATGGTTAATTCTCTCTCCTGTCCTTCCCTGGAGAACGGGAGTGCCTGGCTCTCATCCTCAATTGAGCTCCCTTGGTCTGCCCTGGTGAGGACAAGGGCACAGTCTATCTCATATAAAGTGTTCCAAAAGTAAGGTGATGCTAGCTACAAAATTGACTGTTGCTTTTGATGCTCCCAAGTAGCCTGTCCTGGTAGCTGTGATTATTATTTTTTGTATTAAAAAATGTGTTTGCAGCAACATTTTTGTGAATTTTTTTCTCTTAAAGTGCACTGTGTGTCATGTATTGTGTGTTATGGAGTAAATATAATTAGTAGTATTTTTGAAACTTTGATATCTACCTATATAAACTATTTTTTTTTTTGACAGGCAGAGTGGACAGTGAGAGAGAGAGAGACAGAGAGAAAGGTCTTCCTTTTGCTGTTGGTTCACCCTCCAATGGCCGCTGTGGCTGGCGCACTGTGGCTGGCGCACCACGCTGACCTGATGGCAGGAGCCAGGTGCTTCTCCTGGTCTCCCCATGGGGTGCAGGGCCCAAGCACTTGGGCCATCCTCCATTGCACTCCTGGGCCACAGCAGAGAGCTGGCCTGGAAGAGGGGCAACTGGGACAGAATCCGGCGCCCCAACCGGGACTAGAACCCAGTGTGCCGGCACCGCAAGGCAGAGGATTAGCCTATTGAGCTGCGGAGCCAGCCAATATAAACTATTACTCTAAGTAACTCCTTTAGATCTGTAAAATAGTCTCTGAAATGTTAATCATTAACTAGGATTCTGTTTAAAGAATGATTTCTAATCAAAGGTTGCACTTCCAACATTATTTTTTCCCTTGGATACTGGATTTCCTGTTACACCAAAGAGTATATAATATTTGGTGTTCAGGCATACCTTTGTTGTTCAGAATGCCTGCCTATCTTCAGCTCAGGAGATAACTAGGGAAGTTTGTGTACTCAAAGGCCTTCTTATTAGGCAAGGTGGCCCATGTGACCTACTATGCCGCTAATCTTCCCAATTCAAAGAAAAGTTACAGGAAACCAGCGCTGTGGCATAGAAGGTTAAGTTTCTGCTTATAATGTTCAAGTTCCAACTGCTCCACTTCCAATCCAGCTCCCTGCTAATGTGCCTGGGAAATGCAGTGGAAGATGGCCCAAGGGCTTGGGCTCTTCTATCCACATGGGAGACCCAGATGAGGCTCCTGGCTTCAGTCTGGCCCAGCCCTGGCCATTGTGGCCATTTGAGGAGTGAACCAGCAGATGGAAGATCTTTCTCTCCTTCTCTCTCTGTATTTCTGTATTTCAAATAAATAAATAAAAGAGAGAGAGACAGAGAGAGAGGGAGAGATAGTGAGTGAGAGGGGGAGAGAAAGAGAGAGAGAGAGAGAGAAAGTTACAACCAGATACCAGGAATTATATGTTGGCCACAGGGCAATAATTCAGTGTCTGACAGTTTGTTTCTTTCAAAATTGGAAGTATATTGAAAATGAGTCTTCCTTGTAGGATGGAAATACAAGCCTCTGGAGTTGAGGGAAGTACAAAAGAAAGAGAAATTTATTGGTTTCTCAAAACCTGACAAGGCAGAAAAAAAAATATGTTATCCCAATTGTGAGAGGTAAGACAGCCATGAAAAAGTCAATTAATTTATACAAAGTTGGTTTTCTAAAGCAATACTCAGGTGAAGAAGGAATCCTGGTTCTAACAGCTGTCTACACCCTGAGTGCTCTGGAAGACTGAGCATTCATGCCGATGGGTATGAAAGCCCTGGGGCAGGAGCTGGGTGGAAGACCAACAGTGACAGGCTACACCTCGTGCACAACACGAAACCTCACAAGACTCTTACTAAGGGTTTTCAAGGTGGCTCTAACTTCTGTAGACACATAGGATCAAATAATTTCTACTTCTTTGTTTGCTTGATGGTTAAAGAAAAGGGCTTTTATTTATTTTTATATTTTTTAAACTTTTATTTAATGAATATAAATTTCCAAAGTACAGTTTATGGGTTACAATGGCTTTCCCCCCCATAACTTCCCTCCCACCCAAACCCCCCCCCTTTCCCGCTCCCTCTCCCCTTCCATTCACATCAAGATTCATTTTCAATTCTCTTTATATACAGAAGATCAATTTAGTATATATTAAGTAAAGATTTCAACAGTTTGCACCCACACAGAAACACAAAGTAAAACATACTGTTTGAGTACTAGTTATAGCATTAAATCACAATTTATAGCACATTAAGGACAGAGATCCCACATGAGGAGCAAGTGCACAATGACTCCTGTTGTTGACCCAACAAATTGACACTCTAGTTTATGGCGCCAGAAACCACCCTAGGCTCCCGTCATGAGTTGCCAAAGCTATGGAAGCCTTCCGAGTTTGCCGACTCTGATCATATTTAGACAAGGTCATAGTCAAAGTGGAAGTTCTCTCCTCTCTTCAGAGAAAGGCACCTCCCTCTTTTTTATTTTTATTGTTTAAGGGAAAGGGTTTATTGGGGAACACCCAACAGACAGGAAAGCTGATTCCAGCCAAGACTGGGAGAAAAGTCACTCATCTTTAGTAGGTAGAGGGGTTTGTCTGTAAAGAAATTTTGAACAATTATACAGCATTAAGTGGGGAAGAGGACCATCAGTACACACAGGCTGGGAGTAGAGCCATTGGTGGTAGAGTAGAGGTTATGATTACAAAGAAATGAGGCCCCAGTGCGCTAGACAGGGTCTTTTTTAAAAAAAGAATTGAAGCCAAAAACTAACACTTTCCCCCTTACACACACACACACACATTCACTGACTGATAGAATCTTAGAATCTGTAAGAGGTGGTAGAAATCATCCCATTTCAACATTCTTGCCTTTTGTTGACATGAGCCAAGTGTACACAGAGTTAAATTGACTGACCTAAGAAAACATGGTGAGAAAGGGAAGACACTTCACAGCTCAGGAGAAATGAAATCAAGCTTAGAACCTGTCCCTAAAAAGTAAATCAATTTCTTTTATTCTTTTTTTTTTTTTTGAAGATTCTATTTTATTTATTTGAAAGACAGAGTTACAGAGAGCGGTAAAGACAGAGAGAGGTCTTCCATCTGCTGGTTCACTCCCCAGATGGCTGCAACGACCAGAGCTGTGCCGATCCGAAGCTAGGAACCAGGAGCTTCCTCCAGGTCTCCCACATGGGTGCTGGGGCCCAAGGACCTGGGCCATCCTCCACTGCTATCCCAAGCCATAGCAGGAAGCTGGATCAGAAAAGGAGCAGCTGGGACTAGAACTGGCACCTATATGGGATGCCGGCGCTTCAGGCCAGGGCTTCAACCTGCTGCGCCACAGCACCAACCCCTAGTAAATCAATTTCTTTGGGTTAATCTTCAAATGAAGAGTTTGGAGTACAGCAATGTCTCTCAAAAAGGGATGGGAGGGAGCAAGCTTCTCACTTGAAACCCAGTGAAATAGAATAATTGAGTCAAACCTCTGGAAATTCTAACATCCCAATATTCTAATCCCTTGGCATAACAAAGGTAGCATCTACGGATGCTCTTACTCACTTCCTTGTGGTTGTGTAGAAACTCACGTCTCAAATACTTAAAAGGGAGAATGAAGGGAAGCTGTTGAGTGTCAGTGGAGAGTAAACATGAATGAGTCAATTTGCTTGTTTCAACACATGGAAGTGTGATTACACTATTAAGTGAAGGCCATCCAGCCTAGGTTGATTTAATTATTCTGACCACAGTGACCCAAGAGGATTACTGGATAATCAGTATAGCTTTACATATCAGTGTTTATTTCCTAGGGGATTTAAACATTTGGGTTGGCAATGATATGGCTAATTCTGCAGGCTTGTACATACTGGTATATTGTTCAATCATTCACCATAGAACCAGAACAGATATGTTGCAATCAACACTGTAGTGCAGAACATTTGTCAGTTATGTGGATCCTCATGTTTACAGAAGATCAATTACAATAGTCAAGATATGAACTGAACCCAGATGTCAACTTATGATTGGATAAAGAAATTGTGGTATATACACATGGTAGAATACTACTCAGCCGTAAAAAAGAATGAAATTCTATTTTTTTTTTTTTGCAGCAAAATGGACTCAATTGGAGACCACTGTGCTTACTGAAGTAAGCCAATCCCCAAAAGTCAAATATGTTTTCTCAGATTTGTGGTAACTAATACAGAGAGTATAATGAAAGTAATGTATGTGAATGAAATTGGCATCTTGAGATTTGATTACTATTTATAGCCCTTGTCTATACTCCTGAGAGGCAACAATTTTTCAACTTACTACTTGTTAATTTCTTTATTTAGTGGTTATAAAGTAAACTGAAAATATGTCATTGCAAAAATTAAAATAAGAAAGAAATAAGATGAGAGGGTGTGAGTGAGAAAGTGAGGGTGGGAAGTATCAGTATGTCCTTAAAACTGTGTATATGAAATACATGAAGTTTTTTCCCTTTATATAAATAATAAATAAAAATAAAAACTTTTGTCAGGTACAAAGATCTATTTCCTTGATATGCCAATGGCCAATAGGTCAAATTCCAGCAGGAAACATGCTAAAACAAAGCAAATAAATAAAATAAAACCCTTTGTATCAGTTTCTTTTTTCACTTTAATTGACTTTAATTTTTGAAATATTCTCAACTTGTTTTTTCCAGAAAATAAAGATGTAATATTCACTCTAAGCGTGAAAGAGCCTTTAGTCATTTGTATCTTTCTAGGAATATGTTTCTACCCATCCAGATCTTCTACTGCTTCTGCGGGTGGTGTGAGGAGCAGAAGTGGCCAGAAGCCCAGTTTGGCCAAGATCTCACTGCGTGGCAGGCCTCCGGCTTGGACCATGCCAGACAGCTGCCAAGATGCCCAAGGGAAAGGAGCAGTGAAGGAGGAGAGCAAGGGGAGACCTGCAAGGGCTGCAAAATGTGCTGTGCAAAAGTGGAGGCAAAACCAAAAAAGGCAACAGGAAAGCCTAAGTTCTTCATTAAAATAAAAAGTGCCAACCAATGGGAAAAGAGGACCAAAAGGAAACAGGCCCCTGTGGCCAGTCAAGAACTAAAGACTTATTTGCAGAAAATGGAGAAAATAAAACCAAGGGGGCTGGCGCTGTGGCACAGATGGTTAAGCCTTCACCTGCAGTACTGGTATCCCATATTGGTGCCATTTGTGTCCCGTCTGCTCCTCTTCTGACCCAGCTCTCTGCTATGGCCTGGGAAAGCAGTGGAAGATGGCGCAAGTGCTTGAGTCCTTGCACCCATGTGAGAGACCTGGAAGAAGCTTCTGGCTCCTGGCTTCAGATTGGCTCAGTTCTGGCCATTGCGGCCATTTGGGGAGTGAACCAGTGAATGCAAGACCTCTCTCTCTCTCTCTGTATCTGTAACTCTGCCTCTCAAATAAATAAAATCTTTTTTAAAAAAAGGTAAAATCAAATTAAGAAGAGCCAAGCTCTAAAGCAGAAGGAAAAAAACAAGATGATATTATACCAGTGGTCCCTGCTCCTTTCTTGTACAACACTGAGGGATACTTTCATCAACTGTTTTGGTAAATACAAGTTTTTAGTAGCTCTAGAAATATTTTTAAGAAAGAGGGAAATCCACCTCATCCCATTCATTGAAACAGAAATTATATTTCTAGGAGTCAAATCAGGGGCTGGCATTGTGGCATAGTGTGTCAAGCCACCACCTGCAACACAGGTATCCCATTTGAGTGCTAGTTTGAGTCCTGGATGCTCTACTTCTGATCCAGCTCCCTGATATTGTGCCTGGGAAAGCAGTAGAAGATGGCCCATACAACAATCTGGAGAGTAAACCACCAGATGAAAAGTCTCTCTCTGTAACTCTGCCTTTCAAATAAACAATTAAATATTTTTAAAGAAAAAGAATGAAATCATTCAGTGATTGTTTGGGGCAACCAAAAAATAGTGGGGGATATTGCATAGTGGAAAGAGTTGACTGTGTTGGCTGTCAGCTTATTCCGTTGATGAGAAAAAGTAGTTTTTACATCTTCCACTCGAGACATACTAAATAACAATTTGGAGCCACAATCATGCATGTAATATGTCTTGCGTGTTTAAATTACTTCTATTCCCATGTTGATTTTTGGTGGAATCATCTCCTAAAGAAAACCATTCTTTGATGACTGCCCTGTCAGAACTGTCTGCACTTTAACATCTTTGGTCATGGTAGTCCACTTTTCCTAATTATTTTGCTAATGTACTGTGAAAGATTGAAAATTTGAGTATGTAGAATATGTGGTATTAAATTGTGAATTGTTAGGGCTTATGTAGCAATTTATCAACAATGGTAGATATTGGGAATTAATATCTTCTTAAAGAAAATTTGCCTCTAAATTTGAAGCTGGAAAATCACTGGAATAACTTCAAAATCACAACACACATTCTTTAGATTTTTGGTAACATGTTAGATAGTGATCAAATTGAAATGTCTGAATACTGATCCTCAACATGATTAATATAATCTCAGTTATGGGGGAAAAAAAAGAAGGTGTTTCCAGTGATGCTCCATTGAGAGAGCAAATTGCTTATGTGATTTCGTAGCCCACAGTAGATTACTATTGGAATTTTTCACCAATATAATTTAAAAAAAAGCAACAGACTGTTTTATAGTAGTTTTATACTTTATTTTTTATAAGATATATTTATTTATTAGAGAGTCAGAGTTACACAGAGAGAGGAGACGCAGAGAGAGGAGAGGCGGAGAAAGAGAGAGAACCCCATCAGGGGGTTCACTCCCCAACTGGCCGCAACAACCGGAGCTGCACCGATCTGAAGCCAGGAGCCAGAAGCTTCTTCCAGGTCTCCCACACAGGTGAAGGGCCCAAGGACTTGGGCCATCTTGTAGTGATTTCCCAGGCCATAGCAGAGAGCTGGATTGGAAGTGGAGCAGCCAGGACTCGAACTGGTGCCCCTATGGGATGCCCGTGCTTCAGGCCAGGGCGTTAACCTGTTGTGCCACAGCGCTGGCCCCATGCAGTTTTTTTTTTGTTTGTTTGTTTTGTTTTTTATTTTTGACAGAGTTAGACAGTGAGAAAGAGAGAGAGAAGGGTCTTCGTTCCACTGGTTCACCCCCAAAATGGCCTCTACAGACAGCGCGCTGCGCCAATCCGAAGCCAGGAGCCAGGTGCTTCCCCCTGGTCTCCCATGCGGGTGCAGGGCCCAATGACTTGGGCCATCCTCCACTGCACTCCTGGGCCACAGCAAAGAACTGGATTGGAAGAGGAGCAACATGGACAGCATCTGGTGCCCCAACCGGGACTAGAACCTGGGGTGCCAGTGCTGCAGGCGGAGGATTAGCCTAGTGAGCCGCGGCCCGGGTTCCATGCAGTTTTATACTTTAAAAACTTGAGCAGGAAGTACAGAGTGTTCTCACACCTCAATTTTCCCTTGTTATTAATATTTTTGCATATGTGATACATTTATTACAGTTCATGAACCAATATTGATATATTATTATTGTTATTAACTAAAATCCATAATTCAAATTAAGGCACATTCTTTGTATTATACAATCTATGGATTGATGCACATAGTATGACCATTCTGTTTTTTTGTTGCTATAACAGATCCAATAGACTGATTAAGCTATTAAACTGACATTAATTTATAGCAGCAATAAACAGAGAGATATGTAAAACTGCCTACTTGCAAAGCTTTTCAACTGCTTACTAGATATTGGCAATTATACGTTTCACTTCACTCACCATGTTTAGAATTCAAATTTATTATCTTCTGCCCCAGGAAATATTCTCTTTTCAAGTCTCTAGTCTGTCAGTGACTCAACTTTGCCACCAAGCAGAGTGGTACCTGCTTTAAATGCTGAGGGCACAAGGATACGATTGGTGCTTATGTGGTTATGAGTGTTCGTAAACTCTTTAACGAGTTTGTCTTTGGCTGTGTGTTGCAATGGTAAAAAAAAAAAAAAAAAAAAAAAAAAAAAAAAAAAAAAAGTGTAGCAAGTTACCTTAGATTAAGCCCAGAAAACCTAGATGCTGATCTTAACTTTGATATTACCAGACGTGAAGCATCAGATAGTCCTTTGCTACTCTGGGATTGAATTTCCTATAAAATGGGGCGAAGATTATATTGGGCTCTCAGGTCCTTTCCAGCTCTGATGTACTAATTCCTCATTCTCTTTCATTCAGTTCTGGTCATGTTTTCTATTCCTGAGTGTGGTTAAGACAAGAAATTGAGGTCAGAACCACGAGGGCAGCTGTAAGCATCAGGAGATGGATGAGGGATAAGGAACTGGGGAGTCAGAATGGTGTGACTGGTAGAAGCCTTGGTGCTACAGGGTGATCTGTTTCCAGACAGAAAGGCAACACTATGAGGGTATGAGGATGATCTCATTGGGTTTTGGCTATGTAGCAAGAAGTCTGGGCTGGTCAAGGGAGTAGTCAGCAAAATCATCTATTAAGAACGAGATAGGAAAGATTCTGGCAAAGCATAAGGTCCCCCATTGCAACTGCTTAATTGCTGCTGTACAGCAAAAACAGCCATATATCATACATAAATGAATTGAATATAACTGTTATGATAATAATGTTTATAAACAATGGAGTTCGAATTTTATATAATTTTCACATTCCACAAATTTTATTAAATCTTTTAAAGGTGTAAAACAATTTTTAGCGCACCAACAATACCAAAATAATCAGTGATGCACAATTAGATCTCTGGCTTAAACACTGCCTTGAACTATCAGGAAGCTGAGTATGCATTTCTGTCCATGCAACTATACATTAGCATGTTTTTGAACTCATTATCTTGTGGAGAAATTGGTATGCTTGATGATTTGAAAAATAAAATATTATTTCTATACTTCCTTATAAAATAATAACAATAGTGATGACTGTTGCTGAGTCCTCTAATGTATCTGGAATTTTACATGCATTAGTTAACCCCACAACAATGCTATAAGGCTTGAGATATTTCATAACCTACTGTCACTCACCTAGTACATAATGCACTATTGTGAAATGTGCTTTGTAACACTAGAACTTACTACTTTCTACCTGTGTTTTGGTACCTACTATTCAGTCTTTTTCTATGCCCCTTCTTCCATCTTCCCCAAACTCCAATAATTACTGTTCAAAGTTCATACTGACTTTTTTGATTTCTACATGTGTGGTATTTGCTTTCTGTGTCTGTCTGCACTTAACATAATGACCTCCAGTCCTATGTTGTTTTACCACAATGCCAAGACTTCATTCTTCTTTACTGCTGAATAATATTTCATTGCATACACATACCACACTTTCTTTCCCCATTCATCAACTGATAGATACTTAGATTGATTCTATAGCTTAATTAGTGTAAATAGTGTTGCAAGGAACTTGGGAATACAGGTATCTCTTTGATGTAGTAATTTAATTTCCTTTGAATATATACCCAGAAGTAGGATAATTGCTTCATATGGTAAATTTAATTTCAGTAGTTTTTAAAAGTTTATTTTGAGTGAAAGAGAGAGAGAGAGAGAGAATCTTCCATGTGCTGGTTCACATTCTAAATACTAGCAATAGCCTGGTTGAGTCAGGCTAAAGCTGGGAACCTAGAACTCAATCTAGTTCTCTCTCATGGGTGGCCGGGACACAATGACTTGAGCAATAACCACTGCTGCCCAGCATGCACAACAACAGGAAGACAGAATTGGAAGCCGAGGTGGAATTTGAACTCAGGTACTCTGAAACGGGATGCAAGCATCCCAAGCAATCACTTAACCACTACACTGCCCTGTCCACTCCTAATTTTAGTTTCTAAAGGACCTAAATGCTGTTACACTTATTTTACCTTATTTACAAAAAAAAGATTTATTTATTTTAAAGAGTTACAGAGAGGCAGAAGCAGAGAGAGAGAGAGAGAGAGAGTGTCTTCCATCTGCTGTTTCACTCCCAAATTGGCCACAATGGCTGGAGCTGCGTCAATCTGAAGCCAGGAGTCAGAAGCTTCTTCTGGGTCTCCCACATAGATGCAAGGGCCCAAGGACACTGGCCACCTTCTACTGTTTTCCCAGACTATAGCAGAGAGCTGGATCAGAAGTAGAGCAGCCAGGACTCGAACTGGCTCCCATATGGGATGCCGGTACTGCAGGCAGCGCTTCACCTACTATGCCACAGTGCCACCCCCCCACTTATTTTATCTTGATATGTAAAACTCACCACAACCCTAGATGTTTGGAATGGCAAATATCATTTTTCTTATTTTAGAAATAAAATGAACTTTTCAGCACAGTGAAGTTAACTGAGAGATTGAAGATTAAAGAAATAGTCTATAGGGAAAGATCTTTTTTTTTTTTTTTTTTTTTTTTCTTTTTTGACAGGCAGAGTGGACAGTGGTTCACTCTCCAATGGCCGCCGCGGCTGGCGCACTGCGGCCAGTGCACCGCGCTGACCCGATGGCAGGAGCCAGGTGCTTCTCCTGGTCTCCCATGGGGTACAGGGCCCAAGCACTTGGGCCATCCTCCACTGCACTCCCTGGCCACAGCAGAGAGCTGGCCTGGAAGAGGGGCAACCGGGACAGAATCCGGTGCCCTGACCGGGACTAGAACCCGGTGTGCCGGTGCCGCAAGGCGGAGGATTAGCCTGTTGAGCCACGGCGCCTGCCCTGGAAAGATCTTAAATCAGGATGAGTTTCACAAGTGTGTGAGCTGTGCAGTTTCATGGTACCCTGCACCTAAAAGGCCCTGATGCTTGATTTAATACTCTACTGTCAACACTTTGAAATTCTTAATAATTTATTAGCAATGGACCTCATATTTTTATTTTGCACTGGTGTACAATCAGGTTTACCTTTAACTCAAAATCTATTACCATATGTTCTTTATATCTATTCTCTAAGAATTGTTAAGATGCCTATAATGTATATGATGGTGCCAAACTAGACCTTGGCATATCTAATGCATATGCTTCGAGTGTATTTGTAATCAGTCATCTATTTTCTTTAGAAGACAACAAAAAATCTCTACACAATTCTGGCGGAAAAATAGTTTTCTACCTAGGCTACAATACTTATAAGAGTATCCAGTGTGAGGGTAGAAAGAAGAAAAAGAGATTTTCAGCGAGAAAATACTGAGAAAACTTGCCACCAGCTACTGAGTAAATGCAGAAAATAGAATGACAGGTACATAGTACTGTAACACAGCAGAGAAGTGACGGTGTGCTTCAGGACACCCTAAAGAAAACATAAATTTGAGATGAAAACTTCCTGTGGTTGGGGTGGGTGAGAGAGGGGACTCATTTGATAAATACCTGACATTATGGAAATTCAGAAAAAAATTAAGAATGATCATTAGAAGAAACTGCAAGAATTAAAATAACTAGGAATTCCAGGAACAAGACCAAAATGTTTTGCAAGAAAGGAAGTGTAACTATAGTAAAACTATTTGGCTGGTAGTGCAATATTTATATGTACTCAAAATAATCTAAACATTGCTAGGTTATTTAACTGAAAGTTACATAACCATGCTGAAAAGAATGGGGGTGGGAAGGTGTGTTATAAGAGGTAAATCCTCATCTCTCAGGGATCATGAATAGTATCTAACTTTGGTTAATCAAGAATGGCAATAAAAAGTTGTTTACAAATATAGAACCTTGCAGTTTAACAGTGGCTGGGTATATGAAATAAGAACCTAAGATTAGGGTTCTAGTCTCGGTTGGGGCGCCAGATTCTATCCTGGTTGCCCCTCTTCCAGGCCAGCTCTCTGCTATGGCCCGGGAAGGCAGTGGAGGATGGCCCAGGTCCTTGGGCCCTGCACCAGCATGGGAGACCAGGAGAAGCACCTGGCTCCTGGCTTCGGATCAGCACGATGCGCCGGCCGCAGTGGCCATTGGAGGGTTAGCCAATGGCAAAAAGGAAGACCTTTGTCTCTGTCTCTCTCACTATCCACTCTGCCTGTTAAAAACAAAACAAAACAAAACAAAACAAAACACCCTAAGGTTAGGGATATATAGAAAAAGAAATATGGTTGACATTCCTTATAACCCTTTCAGCACTATTTGGTTTTTGTCAGCAAATATATGCATTACTTTTACATGAAGATAATCTTCCAAGACTTCATTTCAAACTTAGAGTTCCCCGTCAGAGATTAAAATGATGGAAATGAATTGGCTGACTGTGCCGTAATCTATTCAGTTCACTCTGATACACATAGTGTGAGACCCCCTTTCTTAAACTAGCCTGTGTGGTTTTAGTCCATGTGTTGTAATTCTTATTTTCCTGATGGAGGTGTATTAAAGCTTAATTAGCTAATGCCTATAAATGCATTTCAGGTACTTGGATTGAAAGGCTTACTCACTTGAAGCTATTTTTTCTAATAAGAAATTTTAGGGTACATTTAGCTATGACTTTTATTTGACATCAAATGACAAGGAACTATAAGAAACTGAGCATTAGAACCACCACTGTGACATTCTTTCAGAGTCTGCTTTACATTGTAAAACTTAAAAAAATAAGTCAAAAGAAAATTAGCATTTTATACTTCCTAGAGGTCACCAAAATGAGGAGAAATAAAATATAGATAAGAAAGTTAAATCAGGTTTTAACATATCAAAAATGTATTTTCTTTTAAGATTTATTTATTTACTTGGAAGTCAGAGTTACACAGAGAGAAGGAAAGGCAAAGAGAGAGAGAGAGAGAGAGGTCTTCTATCCGCTGGTTCACCACAGTTGGCCACAATGGCCAGAGCTGCCCCTAAAAGTGTATTCTTTTTTTTTTTTTTTAATTTTTTTTAAACTTTTATTTAATGAATATAAATTTCCAGTGTACAGCTTATGGATTACAATGGCTTTCCCCTCCCATAACTTCCCTCCCACCCACAACCCTCCCCTCTCCCACTCCCTCTCCCCTTCCATTCACATCAAGATTCATTTTCAATTCTCTTTATATACAGAAGATCAATTTAGTATAAAGATTTCAACAGTTTGCACCCACATAGAAACACAAAGTGAAACATACTGTTTGAGTACTAGTTATAGCATTAAATCAAAATGTACAGTACATTAAGGACAGAGATCCCACATGAGGAGCAAGTGCACAGTGGCTCTTGTTGTTGACCCAACAAATTGACACTCTAGTTTATGGCGCCAGTAACCATCCTAGGCTGTCGTCATGAGTTGCCAAGGCTATGGAAGCCTTCCAAGTTTGCTGACTCTGATCATATTTAGACAAGCTCGTAAAAGACAGAGTGAGGATAGTAACCAAGGATCCTAAGAGTGGCATTTACCAGGTTTGAACAATTATACAGCATTAAGTGGGGAAGAGGACCATCAGTACACACAGGTTGGGAGTAGAGCCATTGGTGGTAGAGTAGAGGTTATGATTACAAAGGAATGAGGCCCAAGTGTGCTAGACAGGGACTAGAAGAAAAGACAGAGTCATTATTAGATGTGCTAAGAAAGGTGCTGTCTAAGCTACAATTAAGTTTTCTGATTGAGAGGCAAATAGAACCTGATAGAAGGGGCTTGATAATAATCTGGTGGGCTTTAGGCCTTGTAAGTTAAGAGGCCCAGACCTATCTATCTCTTCACATGGGGTATATCCTAAGGGAGGTGTGTACCTCATAGGGGAAGGCACTCTGTTGACTTTCATTACTTGGCTGGCCTGGGAGGAGAGCTGGCCAGGTAAAGGCAGGGGGCATCTCTAACAAGAAATTTACAGTTCTGCCTGCAATGTTGCTGACCCTACTTGCCCATACCCTCAGCTGCAGTGGTCACTTTGAAAGTTGGGCTGAGTGAAGGGCTTTTCAGCTTAGAGCCAATAAGATCTGTGGCTCTGACCTGGGCATCCTTCGACTCCAGGGCAGGTCCATTTCCAGTGATCCAACTCTTGGCAGAGCTGCCAGGGCTCTTCACAAGCTGACTTCTGCTGAAGCCCAGGCTTACCACATTGAAAGCCACTGCAGTGGACTGGCCTGTTGGGTCTCCTTGAGGGCAGATCACTGTACAGATCAGCCAGTAATAGGCCTGCCACCCATTGCTTCTGATGCCTAGCTTTCTTTTCCTCCTGGTTTGTGTTAAAGCAGACCAGAGGATGCAAGTCAAGGGAGTGCCCGTATCCCATCTCTAATCTTCGGTGGCCTGAACTACAAGTCTATAGTCACAGGCATGTTCTGTAGTAGTTTTTCTAAGGTAGACAATGCCCATGAGGAAAATTATATTCTCACTTTAAAACTTTCTTTCCCTTTGGTCTGAAAGGGAGGTTTTTTCTATTTACTGTATACTTCGCTAATGGCGAAGTGAATCTAGCTATGAGATTATTATTTAAGTTCTTATTTTGGCTAAGCTATTACAGAAAAATGTTAGCCATCTCTTTTATAAGGTCTAAAGATTAAATTGTGCATCCAACAGATTCCTTCATAATAGAATTAGTTTCCTACCTTGAAGAGAATAGAGAAATGAAAGAATAAGTTGGGCTTAGAATAGAGAAATGAGGGAGCAAGTCCTAGATCGCTTGCTGACAATAGCAATATTACATGAATACTTAGCAAACCGTTTCAACCATTAGATAACAACTTAAGAAAACATTTACCAGAAGGTCCAATGCCTTCTATAAATTTTAAGAATCATGTATTTGAAAACACCTCTTAAATATCTAACATGGTGTAGTTTGTTTAACCAGTAAACTTAAGCACAACCATATAAAATGTTTTTAGTTTCTTCTACCAACAAGTTTAAAACATATGATACACAGATTCAGGTCCCACAAATTAAAATGTATCTTTGATTGATTTTAGCAGCTTAAATTTATGGACAATCTTATCTATAAGCCAATTAAAATAAAACTCTTAATAAAATTTTCCCATGTAGACATATAATATGTACACACATATAACATAGCATAATAGACCTATATAGCAATTTTAATAATAGCTTTTAAAATCTTTAACTCTTTTTGTAGATTGCCAATTGATTTGAATTGCTTTTTGTTTTTAGATTACTTTAACACATTGCTTTAACAGAGCATCAGAGTTTAATTCTATGTCAAAGAGAAATTGAGCTTCCTGTGATCTTTTGCTGTGAGGTTTCCTTCCTTTACCTTCTTTCATATTGGTGACCATGTTTCTGTGTTTCTGTGTGTAACACATCTTTAAGCATCTTTTGCAGGGCAGGATGAGTGGCAACAAATTCTTTCAGTTTCTGTTTGCTATGAAAAGTCTTAATTTCACCTTCATTCACAAATGAGAGCTTTGCAGGATATAATATTCTGGGCTAGCAGTTTTTCTCTCTTAGTACCTGGGCTATATCTCGCCATTCCCTTCTAGCTTGTAGGGTTTCTGATAAGTCTGCTGTGAGTCTAATTGGAGATCCTCTGAAAGTAATCTGACGTTTCTCTCTTGCACCTTTTAGAATCTTTTCTTTATGTTTCACTGTGGTGAGTTTGATTACAATGTGTCGTGGTGAGGATCTCTTTTGGTCATGTTTATTAGGGGTTCTATAAGCTTCCTGTACTAAGATGCCTCTGTCCTTCTCCAAACCTGGGAAATTTTCTGCTAGTATCTCACTGAAAATGCCTTCTAATCCTTTCTTCCTCTCCATGCCTTCAGGAACTCCTAGAACCCGAATATTAGGTTTTTTAATAGTATCCTGTAGATTCCCGACAATACTTTTTAGATTTCTAATTTCTTCTTCTTTTCTTTGGTTTGCCTGTTTCCTTTCCTGTTCTCTGTGTTCTAAGTCTGATATTCTCTCTTCTGCTTCGCCCATTCTGTTTTTAAGGCTCTCTAATGTGTTTGTCATTTGATCTATTGAATTCTTCATTTCATTGTGGTTTTTTGTCACTATCAGAGTTTCTTGTTCCACTAGTTGTTTCATTTCATTTTGATTCCTCCTTAATATTTCATTTTCACGAGAGAGATTTTCTATCTTGTCCACTAAGTATTTCTGTAGTTCAAGAATTTGTTTTTGAGAACTTCTTAATGTTCTTATCAATTTTTTGAGATCCGCTTCTTGCCTTTCTTCTATCTCATCATCTTCATAATCTTGAATTGGGGTGTCTTTTTCATTTGGGGGCGTCATAGTGTCTTCCTTGTTCTTGTTACCTCGGTTTTTGCGTTTGTTGTATGGCATGTTGGAGATATTTGGTTTCTTCACTGTGGTGTTTTTTCTTGTTACACTATGGCTCTATATTAAGTGGACTGTCTGCTTTCGGTGGAGCCTTAGAGGCTTGAGATAAGTGTGGACTGAGAGCTGGGTTTGGTTCCTCAGGGTTGAGGGTGTGTCAAAGATGACACTCCCAGGTTAGGTGTGGTAAATCTCTCTCTCTTTTTTTTGATTCAAAGGGGAGTAATTCCGCACAGCTGAACGTAATTGGAGGTAGTTAGCAGGCAAATGATATACCCACAGGAGCCAGAGATTGGAAGCTCTTTCCCAAGGACCACACAGGGAATCTCTGCTGCCCTCAGTGTGGGCTCCAATTCTCCTGCAGTCTCCCACTGGGTTGCCAAGTTAGATGCTAATCTCCTGTTATTTCACCCCTCCCCCCAGAGTCAGGTTTTTCTGCTAGGCTCAGGGCTGGTGCAGACCTGAGGTCGCCCTGCTTATGACGTATGTCCAAAATGGCGCCTGCTCTTTGTCTTGCTCGCCTTTGAGGGGTGAGTGGAGGGAGAGAAACTCGTGTCCGTATCGGTCACTTTTTTTCTTTTTTTTTTTTTTTCCTCTCTCTCTTCTAGTTAGCCTCAAAAGGAATTCCTTGTCTGAATGGGAAATTGGATAGCATCTTCATTTTCCTCTGATGAACAAATTTCTTATAGTTAGTTGAAACAGTATAAATAATTTCAAGGGAATGTTCAAGGGTGAAGCAATGTATTTTGATTTTTTTCTGCTCCTATAGGGTTTTTTGCTCACATGTCCTTTAAAGATAACAGTTTTTCCAAAGACTTTTTGCAACATATAGCACTTGCTTATTACACAAACAAGGATGGTTTTTCACTTCTGTACAAAGTGAACACTAGAAATGATTTTCATTCATCTTTGAGAGTCTTTAAAAAGATGTTTAGCTCCCTTTTAAGAACTAAAAATAAATAAATAAAAATACTAAAAACATTTTAGGAGTGCTTCTTGGTCACTCTTTCCAATCACCCCCTTTATGCACAAGGAAAGAAAATCAAGTATACTTTCATTCCCAAGGATGTTAAAAACCTTAGAAAGATCCCAGGGGAATTTCAGGATAACTGGTGAGATCACCAAAATCAAACCTTACAGGAAGCAGGAAATGGGGGTCTCTGTTGCCAGCTGTGTGCAGTGAGTATGGGAGCATATGCTGATGAGGAGATCCAGGTAGTCACTAGGTTGCAAATCCTCCTCTTTTATTCTCATTTAAAATAAAACAACCTCTGCAGCACCTTCCTCCTTTTACCTCCTCATCTCTGGCTCCTGAGTCCGGAGCACGGGTCTGAAGAGAGATTCCCCAACGGAGAGCGTTGACTCCTGTGGTCAGTGGTCAGATGAGCCCACACGCACGTCAGGCAGAGAAGGCAGCTCCACAGCTCCCGGAAGCTGAGTACCAGCCTCCTTTTTTTTTTTTTTGACAGGCAGAGTGGACAGTGAGAGAGAGAGAGACAGAGAGAAAGGTCTTCCTTTTGCCGTTGGTTCACCCTCCAATGGCCCCCGCGGTAGCGCACTGCGGCCGGCGCACCGCGCTGATCCGATGGCAGGAGCCAGGTGCTTCTCCTGGTCTCCCATGGGGTGCAGAGCCCAAACACTTGGGCCATCCTCCACTGCACTCCCTGGCCACAGCAGAGAGCTGGCCTGGAAGAGGGGCAACCGGGACAGGATCGGTGCCCTGACCGGGACTAGAACCCAGTGTGCCGGCGCCGCAAGGCGGAGAATTAGCCTGTTGAGCCACGGCGCCGGCCTAAAAGTGTATTCTTAAGACATATACAAGATTGGGACTGGCCCTGCGATGCAGTGGGTTAATCTTCTGCCTGCAGCACCGGCACCCCATATAAGTGCTGGTTCTAGTCCCAGATGTTTCTCTTCCAATACAGCTCTCTGCTATGGCCTGGGAAAGCAGTAGAAGATGGCCTAAGTACTTGGGCCTCTGCACCCATGAGATACTGGCAAGAAGGCCGGCGCTGTGGCTTAACAGGCTAATCCTCCGCCTAGCGGCGCCGGCACACCAGATTCTAGTCCTGGTTGGGGCGCCGGATTCTATCCCAGTTGCCCCTCTTCCAGGCCAGCTCTCTGCTGTGGCCAGGGAGTGCAGTGGAGGATGGCCCAAGTGCTTGGGCCCTGCACCCCATGGGAGACCAGGATAAGCACCTGGCTCCTGCCTTCGGATAGGCGCGGTGCGTGGGCCGCAGCACGCTGGCCGCGGCGGCCATTGGAGGGTGAACCAACGGCAAAGGAAGACCTTTCTCTCTGTCTCTCTTTCCTCTTTCTCACTGTCCACTCTGCCTGTCCAAAAAAAAAAAAAAAAAAAAAAGAGATACTGGGAAGAAGTGCCTGGCTCCTGGCTTTGGATCGGCACAGCTCTGGGCATTGCGGCCATCTGGGGAGCGAACCAACGGAAAGAAGACCTTTCTCTCTGTCTTTCCGTCTCACTGTCTGTAACTCTACCTCTCAAATAAATAAATAAAATCTTTTAAAAAAGGAAATATGCAAGATTAAAAAGTTCAATAATTTTAACATATTTCATATCATTGCTTAGTATCAGATAGAATTAAGGAGAACAAAACTGTGATCTAAAAATTAAATAGCACTTCTTTATTGAGCATTTATTATATATCAGTCCTTGTTGCAAGCTTCTTTTAAATACATAATAATCTTTTCCAATCCACCTCATTCCCATTGTTCAAATAAGGAAATGAATTTCAGAAATGTTGTGACTCATTCAAAATCCCACAGGTAATGTGATAAGCTCATAATTTTAAACTATGCAATCACTTTCTAAATCTGTACTGTTCAACACATCACGCGATATTCAGATAAGGCATGTGAAGTGAAAATGAAAAAAGTGAGAGGGGGTAATACTACCAGAGTACAATGGCAGCTGTCTCAAATTGCTACCAAATTAAACAAACAAACAAAAAAAACCTTTGAGTCAGTGACATTTTCACAGACAGAGATTGAAACTGAAAAATAATTTGAGATTTATATTCAGGCTTTTGTATGAGAAATTGCTTTTGTACCTCTAGGTTAATGGTTCTCAAAGTGTAGTTCCTGGACCAGCAGCACCAACATCACCTAGACGGTTATTAGAGAAGCAAATTCATGGCTCCAGTTTATATCTAGAACCACATTTCTCAAATATTAGGGATTAGGAATCACATTTGAAGTTTAATTGTAGTTACTGCATCCCATATTAGCTTATCAATGGGCTTTTATTCAAAGAATGAGTAAACACCGGGTTCTAGTCCCGGTCAGGGCACCGATCCTGCCCCGGTTGCCCCTCTTCCAGGCCAGCTCTCTGCTGTGGGCAGGGAGTGCAGTGGAGGATGGCCCAAGTGCTTGGGCCCTGCACCCCATGGGAGACCAGGAGAAGCACCTGGCTCCTGCCATCGGATCAGCGCGGTGCGCCGGCCGCAGCGCGCCAGCCGCGGCGGCCATTGGAGAGTGAACCAACGGCAAAGGAAGACCTTTCTCTCTGTCTCTCTCTCTCACTGTCTACTCTGCCTGTCAAAAAAAAAAAAAAAAAAAAAAAAGGATATGATCTAGAATTTTTCTTAGCAGTACTAGCGTGGCTTAATATGCTGTGCTTTTTTTAGATATGAGACATGGCAAGGGAAGAGGTCTTTTTTCTTTTTTTGAAATCAGTGATTGCAATTAGTTTTATCAAAGAGTCTATGAATCATTGGAGGGAAGATGGAACAGGAAATTAATTTTGAATTTTCAGTATCATTTTTCCTTTAATGCAATTCCCAAAATGGGAGGTTTGACCATGACCCTGATAGCATACTCTAGTTTTTTTCTCTTGCTTCCACATCAGCACCAGAAGTACCGCCCAGGAATATTTTAAAGTATCAATACAGAAAAATTTAAGTATGAAATTTATTTGGTCTTTAAAAATAACCTATTCCGGGGGCTAGCACCATGGCTCACTTGACTAATCCTCCCCTGAGGCGCTGGCATCCCATATGGGTGCCGGGTTCTAGTCCCGGGTACTCCTCTTCCAGTCCAGCTCTCTGCTGTGGCCCCAGAGTGTAGTGGAGGACGGCCCAAGTGCTTAGGTGCCTGCAACCGCATGGGAGACCAGGAGGAGGTACCTGGTTCCGGGCTTCGAATCGGCGTAGTTCTGGCCGTGGCGGCCATTTGTGGGGTGAGCGAACGGAGGGAAGACCTTTCTCTCTGTTTCTCTCTCTCTCACTGTCTGTAACTCTACCTCTCAAATAAATAAATAAATAAATAAAACCTTTAAAAAAAAAAAACCTATTCCCCCTCATCCCTTTCTATCACTTCCAATTTCTTACTCAAATATGAAAATAAATGTTGAAGATACATTTTCAGTTTCAGCTGAACATACTTGTTCCTCAGAATGAAGGATCAGAAACACATTGTGTTGTTCCTTGTCATTTGAGGGTCATATTTTTAAAAAATACTATAATTCAGAAATCTACTTTAGAAAATGATTCTATTTTATGGAAATAGATATAGAACAACTTTTCCTTTCTTCCAGAAGATTATACAAGATGGGAAAGAATACTTCAGAAAATTAAATCCTATTCATTCAGGTCAGAGAAGGCAGAAATCAATAAAAGGAAAAAATGTTGTTGATTATTATTTGTTTGATTATGCATCCTAGATATTAAAAGGTAAACAAAGACCCAACCCCTAAGCCTGTCAGTTACAGAGAAATCTATGAAGGAATGGATACTACTCTACCATCATGTTCATTTTTTCAATTAGGCAAGAGTGCTAGAAAAGTCTCTCAAATATTGCCTTATGAATCTACATTACTTTGGGTTTCTCCAGAATCAAACTCTGAGATAAGGATTCAGTTCCAAGTGGTTTATTTGGGAAGTGATGTCAGGAAATATCAGCTAGGAAGTGAAGGAGTTATATCAAGAAGGGAAGACAGTCAGCAAAGGGTGAGTTATCAGTCAAGTTACCACTGAGGGTAGGGGAGCTCACTCCTACTGGAGAACCCTGGAGCCAGTGTAGACAAAATGTGTGCCTCAGCATTCTCTGCAAACTAGAGCAATCGGTCATCAGATAAGAGCAGCGAAGGAGGGGCAGATTAATTCACTAGCTGTGTATCTGCCATGTCTATGGGCAGAGCGGCTTCCACCAGATGTTAGCTACAGGATTGGCAGGGTCCCTAGCAAAATCAAAGTGACAGTGTGAAGCTGAGTTCAGTCAAGCTCTTTCTCTACTTCCTGGTTTGCCATATGGTCTTTACACTGCATATGTCCCAATATTCACTAATATCATCAGATGCCAGACCAAGAGGGTTGCCTGATATTGGACTGTGAACCCCAAAATTCTAAGCCAAAATAAACCTTCTTCCTTCAAAGATACACATACGCACACATACACACACACACACACACAGAGAGAGAGAGAGAGAGAGAGAGAGAGAAGATGCTTATAGTGGATGTCTATCTTTGTTATTTAATGTCATGCTCCCTCAGGCATGGTAATACTCAATGGGTAAGTTCAGATCCTCAGAGTTTGTTGGCTCCTGTCCCACACTTGGGCTCATGGAGTATGCTACATATGTGTGCCTGACCCTAACTTTTATTCTAACTTGTGCCCAGCTCTTTCCAGGTACATAGGGTAGCAGAAGTCACTGGCTCATGGAGAGGGAGACACAAGGAGGTGGGGTCTATAAGTGGAGGTTCCACACAGGCTGTCATGCTTTACTGTCCCAGTGGACTTCACTTACAGAATGCAGTCTCGACAAAAAACATTAAGAATTTTCATACAGCAGCTGCTGAGAATTAAGCCTCAAGCATGGAATACTTCCTTCTAAGTACAAGGTCTTGTATGACTGTGCTGATCATAGATCCATAATGCCAGCCCTGGTTCTGAAAGCCAGATGGGACCTCTATCAGAGATGAAGAAGCTGATATTAGGACACTAGCAATAGCTCAAGTGGGACACCAATGGGCGCAAGCTACAGGCTCAATGATTTAAACTCTAGACATCTATTCCTGTAATTAATTCTACCTTCCAAATGAGATTATAGGAAGTTATTTTATTGACCCCTGAAATTACTCCAATGCTTCCAGATAATCTCTTTTTGGCTCAATCCTATATATTTACGGACTCACACTGTCATATATCTTGCATTAGCAGCCATAGTAACATGTGAGGTTTTCTAAAAACTTTCAAATCTGTATTGAATATACTTGTTGGGCTCCTACATATCAGACAATACAGCAGGTGCTAGAGATAGAGTGATGAGCAACACCAACAAGCTTCCTACTATGAAGAAGATTATGTCCCAAGTTTCTTTCAAGACATTTGCTCCTTGTATCTCACTCTCCCCACATCTTAGAAGTATTGCAAGCACTGGAAAAGAGAGGAAATGATTGTTATTTCATGTCATTTACAGTCTTTGAGAGTTACTCATGAAAATGCAAAAGCTACCTTTACCTGCCTTTTAAATCCATTTAGAATCCTTGCTAAGCTATACATTCAGCGGAAAGGCCTTTGGGTTAATTATAGATTTTGTAAAAACTGTTCTTTCTGTTCCTTTTCACAATGACAAGCTCACAAGCACATCATCCAGAATAAACACATGGGCAATTGTTTTTAATATACTGTGGTTCCTGTCCCCCAGTTACTCTCAGGAGCAGGGCTTTGCAGTCACCTGTATACCCCACACACACCTAATTCATGGAATTGACTTATTTTTTCATCAAAGTGAATTAAAGCAAAATTTAGTCTTTCCCTTGGGATTTCACCAGTTACGATACTAAAATTGCTTCTGAACATTTGGGTCTTAATTTGTCTTCTGAGCTTCTTTATAATATGAAAACAGCATTATATCGATTCTCTCTCTTTCTCCTTCTTTATGCTATCTTTGGTGTGAAGATTTTAAGAAATAGCTCATCTGCACCAATAAGGCTTTCAAAACTATAAAAGAAAAATCACATCATGAAACAAAATAATTCTTCCTCTGTTCCTGGAAGAAAATGGCCATTGTTTCTTATCTCTGAGGTAGTTCCTGTTATGATGTCCAGAATGAGAAGAATAATTGAGAAAAATACATGCACACATCACAAAAGCCAAAATGCACCTCTTCCATTACATAAATAGTAAACAGCTCTTACTGACAGTGGTACTGTATATTCAAGAGATGTATTTATATTGGTAGATACAATATAAAGAGCTCCTGTCTCCTTCACCATATTTATAGTGATTTAAAGGAGCACTCGCAGCATGTCCTCTATACACTGTACCCATAGGGATGTAATATATCTTACAACATACATATCATAGAGGAGTGACTGTTTAGCCTAGCAACCCTCATTGGAGTCTCTGGGTTTGATTTCCAACTCTGGTTCCTCATTCTGCCTTCTGCTAGTGCAGACTCTGGGAGGTGGGTTTGATGGCTCAAATGATTGGATTCCTGTTACCCATGCGGGGAACTTGGATTATGTTCCCGGCTCCTAGCTGTCACCCTGGCCAACCTCTGGCTTTTGCAGGCATTAAAAGAGTGTGCTTGTAGGTAGGAGATCTATTTCTTTCTTGCTTTATCTCTCTGCCTTTATGATAAATAAATGAAAAATAAGAAAAAAAGCAAAATCAATTTCTGGAAAGATGAAATTAAAAGTTAAGTTTATTTTGGTGCAAAAAATTTTTGAAATCCATGAGTAGTTTTTCCTAATATGAATATTTTGAAGCCCTCTTGTAATGATGCATGTGTGTGTGTATGTGTACACATAAATTGATTAAAAATATATGGAAGAAAGGTTTTAGACAACTTAAAATACTATTTTGTGCTGCTTGATAACTTTTTCTGTATTATAACATAGAAAAAACAATTCCCAAACATTCCACTAGTAAAAAATGCAATAGTGTAAATCATTTCTCAGTCTTCATTTATAAAATCTCTAAAACTTGGGGGCCGGCACTGTGGTGTAGTGGGTAAAACCACTGCCTGCTGTGCCAGCATCACAAATGGGATCCTATTTGAGACCCGGCTGCTCCACTTCCAATCCAGCTCTCTGCTATGGACTGGGAAAGCAGTAGAAGATGGCCCAAGTGCTTGGCCTCCTTCACCCGCGTAGGAGAGCTGGAAGAAGCTCCTGGCTCCTGGCTTCAGATCAGCACAGCTCCAGTCATTGCAACCATTTGGGGAGTGAACCAGTGGATGGAAGGCCTTTCTCTCTCTCTCTCTTTTCTCTCTCTCTCTCTCTGCCTCTATAACTCTGCCTTTCAAATAATAAAATAAATAAATCTTTTAAAAAAAATCTATAAAACCAATGAAACTTGTAAGAAACCCTAGATGAGTCACATCCCTTGTGAATGAAATGAATGTTAAATTCCTTTAACCTGAGCTTTGCAGCTCTTTCCCTTACGTCTGTTGCAGAACTGCCAGTTCCCGGCAAACAAACTTGTCCATAGTCATTCCGAAGGTTCCTTTGGGACTGTTTCATTGCTATTGTCAAATTCTGTTAGTTATTATTTTCTGGTACCTTCCATTTTCCTTATCTTCAACTCTGCCATGCATCTGAGGCTGTCTGATCCTGGGGGGCCGATTAAGCCACATGAAAGTTACCCACGACAACTAGCTCTGTTCCCCACAGATATCCTGTCTGTATCTTATTCTGATAAGCTGTGTAACAGGAATAGCTCTCAGTCCTTCTTGACTTTTTTCCCTTGCCCGTTACTTCCTCCTTCTACTAAGTTCTCCATGTGCTGATGTGACAGAGTGCTCTAAGAAATGCTCCACTAGCAAAAAGTAGCTTCTTTTGCCTCTGTTATATTTTCTGTTGAACTTTCACTTTGTCAGTGCTCAAGTCTCAAGCTCTGAATCACCCTTGATCCCTCCCTTGTTTTGACACCCTCATCTAAACCACAGGGAAGCCCTCTTGACTCAGCCATTCAATATTCCCCAAATCTGACAAGCTTCCTTCCATCTACCTCTACCATCTTAATCCAAGTCTCTGTCCCCTATGTACTCAGAATGAAGTCCAGAGTATTTCCCTTGTTTCAGAGAACTCTCAGTGACTCACCAGTCACAGAGAGAGAGAGGGAGAGAGAGGGAAAGGGCAGGGGAAGGAGGGAGGGAGAGGGAGAGGGAGAGGGAGAGGGAGAGGGAGAGGGAGAGGGAGAGGGAGAGGGAGAGGGAGAGGGAGAGGGAGAGGGAGAGGGAGAGGGAGAGGGAGATCTTCCACGCACTGGTTTACTCCCCAAATGACCAGGAACCTGGAGCTTCATCTGTGTCTCTCACATGGATTGTAGGGGCCCGAGTACTTAATCTGTCTTCCACAGTTTTTCCAGGAGAAATCAAGCAGGGCTCTGAATTGGAAACAGAGCAGCTAGGACTTGAACTGGTGCTCCAATATGGGATGCTGACATTGTTGGCAGCAGCTTAACCCACTATGACATAATGCCAGCCATCCAGGAAGAAGTTTTTTTAAAAAAATTCTTATTCCATTCATAATCTGAAAAAGAAAAAAAAAGTTTGTAAATGAATAGAGAAAAACCAGTGTTTTTTTCCCTTGCTCGGGCTCTCAGTGTTTGACACTCTGCATCACTCTGCTCACCACTCTGGGGATGTCTCTGATACAACCAGATCTGCAGCACTAGCAGGGAGTCCTGAAATTCAGTTCTGGAAGTAAGCAGAAGTAGTGCAGACCTCCTCTCAGGAGGAGAGGGCTGAGTCCCACAAAGCTAGGCTTCACAAGTCCCTCACTTCAGATGCCAGAAAAAATAGGTCCCTGGGCTACCCCTCATTTCTGTCCAACTTGACTGCGAATAGCAGGTTCCTATAACCCCTTCCTCAGGCTGATCATTTGCTACAATAGCTCACAGACCTCACAGACTTCTAGCTGTCTATTATAAAAGGACATACCTCAAGAACAGCCAAATGGAAGAGATTCAAAGGGTCAAAAGGTGAAAGGGTGTGGAGCTTCCATTCTGTCTGGACACACTACCTTCCCTATACCTCCACATGTGGACTAGCCTGGGAGCTCTCTAATCCCTGGCCCTGTGGGTTTTTAATGGGGCTTCACTACACAGCCATGATTTATTAAATCATTGGTTACTGCTGATCAGTTCCACCCTCAGCCCTTCTCCCCAGAGGTTGGGTGTGGAGTGAAAATTCCAACCTCTAACCACATGCTTGGTTCCCTCTGGCAACTAGTTCCCATCCCAAGGCTATCCAGGAGCCTCAGCCATCAGTCATCGTTTTGGTACCAAAAGACAACAACTACATCATCAGGGACGTCATCAAGGGTTTTAGGAGCTGTGTACAGGAAACAGGCACAGAGAGCAAATACATATATTTCTTATTAGATCATAGTATCACAAACAGGACTTTTTCTTTTACATAGTTTGCACAGCTTTATGTAAGTGGAAATGTTTTCCTGCCTTTGTCTGCAATATCTTTCTCCTTTCTAATGAAAGTAATAATTTATTTTCTTTGTAAGTGACAGTGCATTTAAAACTCTCCTTCAGAATATTGTAGCTTAAATAAGCCTATTTTAAAATGGCCCATTTGTCGGCAGGGAGCTTGATTAGGCCTAAACAACTATCCAAACATACACATTTTGAAAGTCTTATATAAAAGTTTTGTTAATATCCTCAGTAACTGAAATTGGTTCTCTAATATATAATTAGCTTCATTAATCCCTTGACAATATTACTAACCTCTAAGGACTCTTGGAGACCAACAACAAGGATCTGAGAAGCATGCAGAGAGATGTAGGAAAAAGATACAGAAGAATTAGGCCATAAAATAGATAACAATCAATTCCCCATGTTAACTAGAATTTATAACATTCTTTGAAGTCCTCATAATAAATAGGGAGAGATATGAATAAAGAATGAGTTTTTGAAACTTGTAATACCAGTTCAGTAGTATGAGTACTAGTCCATTTTCCATGGCTGTAACAAAATATCTGAACCTGGATATTTTTAAAGAAAAAAGGTTGGGGCCGGCGCTGTGGCACAGTGGGTTAATGCCCTGGTCTGAAGCACTGACATCCATATGGGTGCCGGTTCTAGTCCCGGCTGCTCCTCTTCCAGTCCAGCTCTCTGCCATGGCCTGGGAAAGCAGTAGAAGATGGCCCAAGTCCTTGGGCCCCTGCACCCATATGGAAGACTTGAAGAAGCTCCTGGCTCCAGGCTTTGGATCGGCGCAGTTCCGGCCATTGCAGCCATCTAGGAAGTGAACCATTGGACGGAAGACTTCTCTCTGCCTCTCCTTTCTCAGTGTAACTCTGACTTTCAAATAAATAAATAAATCTTTAAAAAAAGAAAAGAAAAAAGATTTATTTAGTTCACAAATTTTGGAGGCTGAAAGTCCAAGATAGGTGGCCTCATCTGTTTGGCCTTTGGTAATAGTTTCAATGGCTTGGTTATAACATGTCAGAAATAGAAAGGAAGACCTTTCTGTCTCTCTCTCTCACTATCCACTCTGCCTGTCAAAAAAAAAAAAAAAAAAAAAAAAAGAAAGAAAAAAAAAGAAAGAAAAAAAGAAAGAAAAGAAAAGGGAGCCAGCCCTGTGCAGAAAGAGTCAAGTGTATATAGTAGCCTGGTTATATAATAACCCACTCTTGCAAGAACTGAGGTCCCTAAAAAAACTACACTAATCTCCTTCTCTCTCTCTCCCTCTCTCTCTCTCATTTTAAAATATTTATTTATTTTTTTGAACATCAGTTACAGAGAAAGAGAGCCACAGATAGAGATCCAGAGAGAGAGAGAGAGAGAGAGAGAGAGAGAGAGATCTTTCACCCACTGATTCACTCCCCAAATGGCTGCAATGGCCAGATCTGGCCCAGGCCAAAGACAGGAGCCAGGAGCTTCTTCCGGGTATCCAATGTGGGTGGCAGGTGCCCAAGCACTTGGGCAATCTTTAGCTGCTTTCTCAGGCACATTAGCAGAGAGCTGGATCAGAAATGAAGCAGCCAGAACTTGAACAGGTGCCCATATGGGATGCCCACTCTGCAGGTGGAGGCATAACCTTCTAAGTCTCCGTGCCAGCTTCAGCATCAATCTTTTGGGGGGCAGAGCTCTCAATGAACTAAGTAATTTCCATCAGCCCCACTTTGTAAAGATTCTACCATTTCTTCACACCACAACACTGGGGACCAAGCTTTCAGTACAGTAACCCATGGGGACTACTAAAACCATTTTCAGACCTTAGCAAGTTGTCCCTCTTTATTTGTAGTGATGCCTTCTAAGAACCTCCATGGATGCCTCAAACTACAGAGAATAACCTAACACATACTGGTATCCCTATATTTCTTTTTTCTATATAGCCATGATAAAGTTGAATTTGTAATTTAAGCACATTAAAGATTAATAATAACTAATAATAAAATAGAACAATATGCTGTAACAAAAATTATGTGGTTACAGTTGCACTCAAAACATCTCATTGTACTGTACTCTATTCTTTTTCTGGTGACATGAAATGGTACAATGCCATTATGATGTGATGAAGTGAGGTGAATGATACAGGTGTTGTGATGTTCTGTTAGGCTACAGTGTAAGGGTTATTTATGCCATATTTACCCAATAACCAAGAGGGCTGATAGGTGACTGACAGGCAGCTTATATGGATATGGTGAACAAAGGATTGATTGGTGTCTCAGGTAGGAGAAAGCAGGACAGTGCTAGATTTCATCTTGCTACTCAGAACACTGTTTCACTTAAAACTTCTGAATTGTTTATTTCTAGAATTTTTCGTTCAATATGTTCTGATGATGGTTGACCATGGATAATTGAAACCATGGAAAGTGAAACTGCATATAAGGGAAGACTGCTGTACAAAAATCTTTAGGCCAGGGGAAAACTTGTTTTGGAATTTTGACTTAAGTTCTTGAATTAGACAACCTCATTAAACAAGCATTCTTAGTCATTACCAGAGAGTCATTTCTGCAGGGCTATGATTACAGAAAATGCCATAATTAGAATCTTCAATAGCAACAGAAAAATTCTTGTAATACTATTGTAATACTTTTCACCTGAAAAATGGAAACTTGCCTCCTTTCATCTAAAATTATGTCACGCTTGCAGGCTGCTGAATTGCAATTATTTTGCTTAATCTTTATATCCCAGGCTGAACGATTAATCCATCAAGGCTTCAAAATACGTTTGCAGGTGTTTTGGTGAAGAATTCATTTTTTAATCAATGTTCTAAGTTTTTCCCTTTTTCTAGTACAGGTCATCAGACTAGAATGGTTTAAGCTGTAGCTCTCAAATGTTAGAGTGCATCTGACTCATCTGGAAGCCTTGTTAAAATTTCTGGGCCCCATTCCCAGAGTTTCTGATTCACTGGGTCTGCGGTGGAATCTGTTTTGTATTGCCAGATGGTGCTTATGCTGCTGGTCTGGGGATCATCCGTTGAGATGATCGAACCACTTGTTTAAATTAAAGGAAGTAGTAACCTTCATTGTGTTTGAATTTATGTTCTGTTATTTTATCAGAAAGATATTCAATTAAAATGCTTAAAATATATGGTCTAGATATGGTCTTTAAAATGCACTGAATTCTCTACTCTGTCTTTGTTTTATAGATTTATTTATTTTATTTGTTTGAAAGGCAGAACGCCAAAGAGAGAGAGGGAGACACCTTCCATCCATCCACTAGTTCACTCCACAAATGACTGTAATAGTCGGGCCTGCATCATGCTGGAGCCAGGAACATGGAACTTCATTTTTGTCTCCCACATGGATAGCAGGGGCTTAGATATTTGGACCATCTTCCACTGCTTTCCCAGGTACATTAACAGGGAGCTGGATGGAAAGCAGAGCAGCCAGGACTTGAACTGCAACTCTAATATGGGATGCCTGTGTCACGGACAATGGCTAACTCTACCACAATGCTGTCCCACAACTGTGTCAACAAGTATCATTTGGGGCTTGTCTCCAGCACATGTACTCAAGATTCCAGGAGTATGCTAAGTTTAAAATACTAGTTAAGAAAACATTTACATATTAAAAAAATTATTGGCATGTGGTTTTGCCTCCTAAAACCAATCGTATTTAAATAACTCAAGAGAGCAATATATAATAACAAAAAGTAGTGAAAAATCATCTAGGTTGGATTGCATTCACAGATTATCAGGTCATTTACTTTTTTTTTTATTATTTGACAGACAGAATTAGACAGGGAGAGAGAGAGAGACAGAGAGAAAGGTCTTCCTTCTGTTGGTTCACCCCACAAATGGCTGCTACGGCCGGAGCAACGCTGATTTGAAGCCAGGAGCCAGGTGCTTCTTCTTGGTCTTCCATGCGGGTGCAGGCGCCCAAGCACTTGGGCCATCCTCCACTGCCCTACCGGGCCACAGAAGAGAGCTGGATTGGAAGAGGAACAACCGGGACTAGTACCCGGAGCCCATATGGGATGCCGGCACCACAGGCAGAGGATTAACCAAGTGAGCCACGGCGCCGGCCCCAAGGCCATTTACTTTTGTTACACCACATCAATTTCCAGAATGTTTTATTAATGTGGTGACCATCATATTTTGAAAGAATCTTTACTCTTGTGTGTACTTTTTCTTACTTAAAAAGATAGGACTTGATCCTAAGCACTCATATATAGGATGTAGGGGTCCCAAGCTGTAGCTTAATCCTCTGCACCCCAATCTCTGTTTCTAGATTTTTATATTTCCCTTGTCTGAAAAAAAGTTTGTATGATTAGATTTTCAATGCCAATGTATTAAGATGTGACTCACAGGGGATATATTCCCATTGTAAACAAATTCCTCATATCTCAACTATCTTTTGTTCAATATCCAATCAAAAACTAAGGAAGTAAATACCACAGTAATGATGAAAAAGAAAAGAATACAAAGTGCACTTTCATGACCATGACACCAACAAAAATTTTTATCTGCTGTATATGTTTCTCCCCCAATCTGATCTATGTGTATTTGTCTCTCTATATAGAATACTGAAAGTTTTAGTTTTAGCTTAGAAAATTATTTCTTTTGCTCACTTTACCACACACTATCTTCACTAATACACCTAGTGCTTTGACTGCTACTCTTAGTCTCTCTCCTGCCACCTTACACGTGCAGCAAAACATTAGCATCTCTTCTGCCCCGGGAGCCTGGCCGAATCTTCCTGTCTCGGATACCATCAAGGTTATCTGGAAGTGGTGAACTGCCGTCTTCCGGTATACACCCAGGGCAATTTGTTATTTTTAGCTTTCCTGATGGCATAGGTATTTTGTGATAACTACTCTTTCCCAGGCTGTGGAGTTTGCAGAATTGCTTCCGCTTTATAAAGCTATCCATGTCTGTTTAAGTTTCTCTTTTCTGAATAACATCAATAAACATTTCCATGGATAAAATAATCTGATGAAAATTCAAATATAATGTTACTAAAAATCATAGGTAAATGTTATAAACATGTCTGGCTTTGACCTTTAGAACATTGGAATGGACAGAATATTCCCAAGAGATGAGCTTTAGCATACCGGTGAGCCTTTCGACTACTACTCTTCGCTTCCTGCTCTCAGATTCCACAGCTTAGAGAACCTATTTTCTATTCCCCCTCAGTCCCTGTGAGCTGGAAAAATGGACATGGAATCTAACATTCTGGAAAAGGTGTTTGATGTCATGAGGAAGAGCTGGGATTGACTTGAAAATGTGATTTAGAAATTTTAGGTAGTTGGCTATAGGAGCTGGTTTTTGTAAATGATGTAGATTAAGAAATGGAAGACACCAACTCTCACGCATGGAAAAATAGATGGGATTTATTGACGAGTAAAAGCAAGCAGCACAGAGGAGCAGGGAGCAGACTGGGGGAATCCTGCCAGCTTGCTCCTCAGTTCCCAGGCATTCCTCACCAACTGTCCTCTAAAAGGTTGGCTTTATGATAGCTCGAGTGAATTTCTGTTTCTTGCAACTAAATAATGTTTGATTATGACAATGCTTATGATTTAAAGTTCTTCATTTCCAATTAAAAGATAACAGGATAAAAGAGATGACAGACTATATCAGAACATGGTGCTCTCTGACTCAAATGGTTCCCATAATACTTTTTTCTTTATTAATAATTTAAATTAGAAAAGTAAAAGGTAATACATGCTCAATGTAAAACAAAAAAACACCTGATATTACAAGATGATGGAAAGTCAAAGGGGCGTGTTCTGGATCTCTCTTCTGATGCCATCCATTAGAGGTAAATCCTTGTTGTTGTGTATCTGTTCAGGCATTTTAAATATGTATTTGCAAACAAAACAACCTATATTCATCTATCATCTATTTTCTTTAAATATAATGTATTTTGTTTTTTTCTTCTCCAGACGCAGGGAATATCTGCTCAGTTTTCTCCTGTATAAATTCTCCATGGGTCTGAGGCCAAAAACTTCTTTTCTTTTCCTTTATTTTCTTCTTTTCTCTTCTCTTCTCTTCTTTTTTTTTTTTTAAAAGATTTATTTATTTATTTGAGAGGCAGAGTTATAGACAGAGGAGGGATAGACAGAGAGAGAGGTCTTCCATCCACTGGTTCACTCCCCAAATGGCCACAATGGCTGGAGCTGGGCTGATCTGAGGCCAGGAGCCAGCAGCTTCTTCTGGGTCTCCCACACTGGTGCAGGGGCCCAAGGACTTGGGCCATCTTCTGCTGTTTTCCAAGGCCAGAGCAAAGAGTTGAATTGGAAGTGAGCTGCTGGGACACAAACTGGCCCCAATATGGGATGCAGGCACCCTAGGCAGAGGCTTAACCTCCTACACCACAGTGCCGGCACCCATCAACTGCTTTTCTATTTTCTTTTCAGGCAATCTCACTTCCATTAACTTTGCCTTATTAAATCTATGTAAATACAGGGTTTGTTTTTTATTGTTATTTTCTTCTCTCTTGGAGCCCTCCCTCCATGCCACTCTGGCTGGAGGTCTCTTCTCTAATGAATCTTGCTTTAAACCTTTAAATCTTGCTTTTCTCTTTGCCTTGTCTGCTTGGAAATTCTTCCATGTGAGACAAAGAATAGAGGTAATAATATTTTCTCCGTCACTGTTTCACTGGTTCAAGTCCTGGCTGCTCCTCTTCTGATCCAGCTCTCTGCTTATGGCCTGGGAAAACAGTAGAAGATGGCCCAAGTCCTTGGGCCCCTGCACCCACGTGGGAGACCCAGAAGAAGCTCCTGGCTTCTGGCTCATAGCTTCAGATTGGACCAGCTCCAGCCATTGCAGCTATTTGGAGTATGAACTAGAGGATGAAGGCTCTCTCTTTTTCTGTCCCTCTCTCTCTGTGACTCTGCCTTTCAAATAAACAGATTTTATAAACATGTGTTTTAACATATCTGTAGAGTTTAAATAACAATAAAATAACTATCTTTGGACGTACCCTTCAGGGTTAAGAAACAGGAAATGGGGGCTGGCATTGTGCACTTTGTGCCTACATACCATATCAGAGTTCTGGCTGCACTTCTTCCAGTCCAGCTTCCTGTTAATGTGCCTGGAAAGTCGGTGGACAATGGCCCAAGTGCTTGTGTCCCTGCCACCCATGCAAGAGATCTGGATGGAGTTCCTGTCTCCTACCTTTGGCAGGGCCCAGCCCTGGCAAGTTGCAGCCCTTTAAGGAGTGAACCAGTGGGTGGAAGAGCTCTCTCCTTTTCTTTTCTCTCTCTGTCTTTCTGCCTTTCAAATAAATGAATAGATAAATAAATATTTTTAAAAAAGAGCAACAGGAAATGACCAACATCTTGGAGATACCTTGACAAAAGTATTCCTTTTACTGTCTCCCAGAGGTAACTTCTATCCTAAATTTTTATTCTCATGGCTTTGCTCTGTAGTTTTGCTGCCTAGATATTTATCATTAAACATTATTATATAGTTTAGTTTGTTTAATTTTAAACCTTATACAAGTTGAATCTTACTGCATGAATTTGTAATTTCAGCAATATGATTTTGAGATTCATTCATGTTGATATGTATATAGGTTGAAATCATTAATTTGATAGATGAAAACTGCTTCATTGTTTCTATATTCTGTAATTTGTTTATCCTTTCTATTATTTATACACCTTGGGTTGCTTCCAGTTTTGCTGTTATGGATAATGCTCATGGCCATTCTTAGACATTGATTGGCCCAGTATAGCGATTCATCAGTTCATTCAAAAATTTTGTTTAAACTCCAAGAAAATCTTTGCACACAGTCCCTGATAAATAATGAGTGAATTAATTTCAATAATATGATAGTATATTATTAATATTTCCAGCAAATAAGTACCAAGGAAGAAGCAGAAGGACATGTCTGCAGGTCGAAAACAAGGAAAGATGTGGTAATTGTTTACTTTGAGTTACCCATAACAGAAGGAGCTAAACCCTTATTAAAGAAAGCAGGGCACAATTAGAAAGAAATAACTCAATGTCACTATGTGTGTTCTTTGCTAGGCCTCCAAGCAAGAACACATTTGCCCAGCTAAACCCTTTTAAAACCTTCTGGGAGCAAAGACAGATAGAGACAAGTACAGTAAGTTAAATATTTGTCCACCTGACTTTTCCTGTCATGTTTATCTCTACCTGGGTGGCAGTAAATTTTCCCTTCCAGTCTCTTTCTGCCCTTCTATTATCATTCATTACATTCCAATTCCCATCAAAAAGCATTTATTAAGCCTTTAGTTTTTCATTGTGTTACAAATGAAGTCATGGGTGCAAAGTGGATTAGTCAGTATCCTTTGTCACTGAAGAAAGCTTAATAACTTGGTTTAACTCTTATATTATGTTAGGTCTCCAGTTCTAATATCAATTCTTCCCGTATAGGTTAACTGTCTCGTAAAAGCCTAGATTTTTGGAACACAGGGTAACTATGGCAATGTTTCTACAGTCACTTGCAGCCCCTGGGAGGCCTGAGTTTGTCCACCTTTTTCCCTCAGGCAGGAAATATTAAGAAGTCAAGCACTTCCTCCTTAGGAATGATGCTTCTCTGTGTTTTGTGGCAAGGCTTTCCACTATGATGCAGTTTTTTGGAATCCGGATTTGCTGGCTGTGACTTCAGTGAGCTATCTGATTTCCCTTACTTTTTTTTTTTTTAAATTCCTGACTTCTCAAAGCTTAGCATCATTTTTTTCCTTCTTAATAATTCTCATTATTTACTTTCCAAATAATAAATAATCATTAGAGATTAATTGAGGGTGTTCTGTTATAGCACGAGAGTGATTAACTGCCATCAGTAGTAAACTACATTTCCAAGTATTACATTTGACTTTACCAATTTATAATAGTAGGTTAGCAAGAACTCCAATCTCTCTCCTTGATACTCATACAACCCCCTTTTTTGCATTCCAAGGACTGGCCCTGTTTGCTCCTGTTTTGTTGCTAGTTCCATTGCTTTTATAATTCTTTTTTTTTTTTTTTTTTTTTTTTTTTTTTTGACAGGCAGAGTGGATAGTGAGAGAGACAGAGAGAAAGGTCTTTCTTTTTGCCCCTGGTTCATCCTCCAATGGCCGCTGCGGCCAGCGCATTGTGCTGATCAGAAGCCAGGAGCCAGGTGCTTCTCCTGGTCTCCCATGCTGGTGCAGGGCCCAAGGACTTGGGCCATCCTCCACTGCCCTCCCGGGCCATAGCAGAGAGCTGGCCTGGAAGAGGGGCAACCGGGATAGAATCTGACGCCCGAACCGGGACTAGAACCGTGTGTGCTGGCGCCGCAAGGTGGAGGATTAGCCTGTTAAGCCACGGTGCCAGCCACTTTTATTTCTTGCAACTAAACATTGCTTAACGTAATTTCTGTGATTACTATTTATTTAAGTCCAGTATGTAGTGACTTCTGGCTCAAGGGTGATAGGACTGTTCTTACCAGAAGAGTGAGTTCAGCTGCCTTCTCCTATCTTTTCTGTACTTTGTATTATCTACTTGATAAGCATTTTGGGATTACAGCTGCCATGAGGTCTACTCATGTTTTCCATTTATAGTATTTTCTTTTTTAAAATTTTTATTTATTTATTTTTTGACAGGAAGAGTGGACAGTGAGAGAGAGAGAGAGAGATAGAAAGAAAGGTTTTCCTTTTCTGTTGGTTCACCCTCAATGGCCACTGTGGCCAGTGCGCTGCGGCCATCGCACCACACTGATCCGAAGCCAGGAGCCAGGTGCTTCTCCTGGTCTCCCATTCGGGTGCAGGGCCCAAGGATCTGGGCCATCCTTCACTGCACTCCCAGGCCACAGCAGAGAGCTGGACAGGAAGAGGAGCAATCGGGACAGAATCCAGCGCCCCAACCGGGACTAGAACCCGGTGTGCCGGTGCCGCAGGCGGAGGATTAGCCTAGTGAGCCGTGGCGCCGGCCATTTATAGTATTTTCCTTAGAAACATTCTGAGCTAGAAAAATGAGAAATGATATATGTTTATCCTGCTACAGTGGAGATTTGGGCTCATCATACGACAGAGTTATCAGAAAAAAAATATAGGCTGTCCAGCTAAATATGAATTTTAGATAACAAAATAAATGTTTTTGTTAGTATAAGTATGCTCCATGCAATGGGACACACACTAAGGAATTATTCATTAGATAATTAAAATTCAGACTGAACTGGGAATTCTATATTTTCATTCGCAAAACTGAAGAAATCCTATCCCTTGAGTTGGAGGACTTCACAAATGCCAGTAGAGCTTGGTTAATGTTTAAAAAGACACCCCTCACTCTAACACCATGCAGCCGCTATGTAGCTGGTGTTTATGGCAAAGTCAAATGAGTCAAGATTGATCTTTATTAAAGCTGGTTCCTGTTTGACAAAGAGTCTCTGCTTGAACAAGCTTTAGTCAGGTTTCTGAATCTTCTAGACTCATCTGTGTATTTAGTTGTAACCCAGTTTTAGCAAAGAAACCTATGTCTGTTTAGCAAGGCCCCTTCCTCACCCTTGATATCTGATATCTACTTGGATTCCTCTTCTACCATCCCTCACTCACATGATGTTTAATCACCTGGCCTAAATCCTGTTAGTTCAGTTTAGCTAGAATCCCTCTTAACTTGTTCTCTTAGTAATTACCCTTCCATTGACTAACTGCCCCCTAAAACACATAGGCACTGCTCCCTGCCCATAAATCTCTGTTTGTCCATGCTGTACTCAGAGTTGAACCCAACCTCTCTCCTCTGCTGTGAGACACAATTTCAGTGATCCTATACCTGTGAAAATGGTCCTGAGTATAGTCTTCTATAGTGTGCTTTAATGGGTGTCATTAATGGTTTCTTTCCCTTATAAAAAGGATGACAATTCAGATGGACTTTAAACTCCAGTAGCTTTTGTTTCAGCCAGTACAGATCACTGTCCAGTGGTTCTTCAAGATTTCAGAGAGGGTTCTTGCAACCACCCACTTCATCCTCACCTCACTGCTCTGTTAGAAAGGTGTGTGCCATTGTAGAATCATACTGAGGTCCCAATATTACAGCTCTTTAGATGAATGCACATAGTTATGGAAGACAGAAGCCTGCCCATGGAAAGATTGATTTGGAATGGCCTGGCCCACCACATCTATGCAGAACCACTCCTCTGCTGTCAGTCTTGCCATCTGTTTTTTTTTTTTTTTTTTAAGATTTCATTTATTTATTTGAGAGGTAGAGTCACAGACAGTGAGAGGGAGAGACAGAGAGAAAGGTCCTGCTTCCATTGGTTCACTCCTCAAATGGCCACAACGGCTGGAGCTGTGCCAATCCGAAGCCAGCTGCCTCCTCCTGGTCTCCCATGTGGGCACAGGGGCCCAAGCACTTGGGCCATCCTCCACTGCACTCCCAGGCCACAGTAGAGAGCTGGATTGGAAAAGGAGCAACTGGGACCCAAACCGTTGCCCATGTGGGATGCCAGCACCGCATGCGGAGGATTAATATTTTGTGCCACGGCGCCAGCCCCGCCACTTGTTCTTGTCTTAGCTTTTGCTATCCTTGCAATGACTCCATTTTGGTAGCTACTTTGCTGTTTTATGTCACTGGGCCTCTGTTGGGGCTAGCCTAACAAGTTTTGATAATGTTGAGCCTTGGGGATAAGTGGTTTGAATTCCCACACTTTCACAAAGCGGGAAATGACTAATTTTATGCAAAGGTGTTTCCCTCAGGCAAATCTGAATGATGGAAAATGGTGGCAGTTTCCCTTGAAAAACAAAGGAAAGAAGGAAGGGAAACAGGAAGTCTGGAAGGCAAGAAGGTAGAAAGGCAGGCAGGAAGCAAGCAAGGAAGGAAAAAGCGGGTGAGAGAGGAAATAAAGGAGGAGGGAAAGAGGGAGGCAGGAAGTAGGGAGAGACTGGGGAGAGAGGGGGAGAGAGAGAGCTCATGACTGGGTAAAGAAAGAAGTAAAAATATTTGCAGTTCCCCTTCAGTGGACACAGGTAAATCATAAAATAAACTAAGCTTCAAAATTAAGGGAAAATAAAGTGTCACAGATCTCCAAATCTAGCAAAAACAACTATTAACTTTGGATGTCTTAAGAGTTTTCTATGCTTGTTGTTGTGAATATATGTATGTGTGCTTCCCTGCGGTAGTGTATGATACACACACGCATACACACACAAATGAGTTCATACTTTACACGTTATTTTCAAATCCATACTTTTCACTTAATAGTTTAAATATTTTTTCCATATCATTAAACTTCTAAAATATTTCAGTAGCTGTGGAATATCTCACTGGTTATAAGGCTTAATTAATTTAATGAATTGCTTATTTTGTGCCAAATTAATTCCAATTAACATTTTGTGCCTTTAAGTTATTTCCAATTAACATCTTGTGGCTAAATTTTTATTAATACATCTTTATTTTCTTAGTCTAAATTATCAGGCATAGAATTCCTGAAACTAAGTGAATGATATTTTTCACTCATATATGAGCATATTTCAAAAAATTCATAAAAAATGGAATTAAAAGCTATTTATTTAATGGCAAAAAGGTTGAAATTCATGTATATTTTTATAATATACATTTCCATAAAATATTTGAAGACTGAATATTCAGAAGTTCCAAAATTTTTCAATTCCATTTTTTTTAAAGATTTTATTTATTTATATAAGAGGTAGAGTTACAGACAGTGAGAAGGAGAGACAGAGAGAAAGGTCTTCCTTCTATTGATTCACTTCCCAAAATGGCAGCAATGGCCGGAGCTGTGAAGCCAGGAGCCAGGTGCTTCCTCCTGGTCTCCCATATGGGTGCAGGGCCCAAGGACCTGGGCCATCCTCCACTGCCTTCCCGGGGCCACAGCAGAGAGCTGAATTGGAAGAGGAGCAGCCGGGACTAGAACCGGCGCCCCATATGCAGAGGATTAACCTACTGCGCCGCAGAGCCGGCCCTTGAATTCCATTTTCAATAAACTTTTTGTAAGGATAATTTTAGTTTGAAATAATTTTGGGTTTAGAGTAGAGTTGCAAAGATGATACACAGAATATATCTATATCTTTTATCTAGCTTTCCCTATGATAGCATTTTATATAATCTTGGTACATTTACCTACTAAATTAACATTTGATAACATAAATATAAATAATTGAGCTAAAGCAGTAATGCTTTCTTTTCTGTTCCACAAGCCAATCCGTAATACAAGTTGTACTTTGTCATCACGTCTACTTAATCTTTTCCAAATTGCTTTTCATGACTTTGATTCTTTTGAAGCTTATTTTCTAGAATGTCCTTCAAATTGGACTCATCTGATATTTGCTCATTATTGAACTGGAGCTGTGATCATGACGTACACACTCAAAGCCCCCTTTCCCAATGTGATAGGTTTGTTGAAAAAAAGTTGTTTAAAGCTTTGAAAGTTCATGGAAAATGAAATTAAAGATGCATTTTTTTGTGTTGCAAAACATTAAATCCATGTATATGGGGGTTCTTCAAAGAGTTTGTGGAAAGTGTGTATTATAAAAACTATTGATAGATATAAAAATATGTGCACCTAAGTAAATTTATCTATTAATTCCATTTTTTCTGCAAATTTTTGAATTGCCTTTGGATTTTTTTTTCTTTATGTACCTTTACCTGTCGATATTTTAAAGCTGGGTCAATCTCGTCTTTGTTTTGCTTTTGTTTCCAGCAAAGTGTGGTTGGAGTCCTGAATCATCTTTCTTTCAAAAATCACAGCTATAATAAGTAGATGTCTATAATAATAGATATATTCTATTTGTTTAACATTGAGAGAGAACTTAAGTATTTGAAAAGCAGATCTTAAGCTTTTGACAATTTTTCTATTGAATTTGAATTTTCTTGTGAGCTTTATTATCCTCCAGTAAAATTGTAATTTATTTATGCTCCTAATTACATGGGAGTAAAATTTCTCTTTTCTTATATTTGATAACAATATATAATACTATATCAAACTTATAGTATATAAAACTGGATTATATAGAAATAATCTATACTGGTAATAGAAAAATTAGATCTTGAAGATGACAGACTGGATTTTTTATTGTTTTGTTATTCATCATCTGTATTTATTATAGATCTTGGTGTGTGGGAATCTTCATGTATTTCTACATGGGAAGCCATTTCATTGATATGCCTTTATTTCAATTTTTCTAGGTTTATGACATGTTTCAATTCTCTATTAACTCTGCATTATAGATCTGGGACTGAACTGTATCTTCTTAAATAAATTTCTGTCTGGTAACTCCAGCTTGAGCATTATATTGTTTAAAAGTGAGATGTAATAAAAGAGGGATCATTCGCCAATAGAAGGAAGGTCAGAAACATGTCTGAATAAGCCATGATACTGGCACCTACTAGATCTGTACCTTTGGCCCTTGTCCCTACATCCACTCCTACTATGTTTTTGTTTGCTGGCCTTCCCACTGTTCTTGGAACAAACCAAACAGATTCCCACCCAGGGTTTTTCTGCTAGCTACTCCTTTTGCCAGGAACATTCTTTGCCCAGTTATCTGCATGGCTGGTTCCCTCACTTTTTCCAAATATTTTTTCTCAAATGTCACATTTGTACTAGATTCTAGATTGACTACCCTATTTAAAATTGCAGCTTACTGCTCCACACTCCACTACTTTGGACTCCCCTTACTTTTTTTTTTTTTTTTCCTGAAGCTCGTATAGTTTTCCTCATAACATTTATTTATTTATCAAAGTATTGTTTAATTCTGTCTCCTAGTCCTGGATTGAAAAGTTCATACAGTAGATAAGAATCTTAGTCTCTCTTTTGTGTTCTGATATACCCAACATCCAGGACAGGGCATATGATAAGTATTCAACAAATATTTGTTAAATGAATGAATAAATTTAAAAAGAAGGTCTCCAGGCAAGTAACCTTTCTATTTTCTTATCTTTGTGTTTGGAGCCTACCAGCTCCTGTTTTACAAATCTTTATATAAAATACAATACATTGTTAGAAACTGTATTTGCCCTTCTGTGAAGTTTAACACTGGAACTTGTTACTTTTCCCCAACTGTATTTTGGTACCCTTCATCTAATCTCTCTCTATTGCTCCTCTCCTTACTGTTCTCTCCTTTCCAGTCTTTAGTAATCACTATTAAATTTCAGATCAACCTTTTTCTTTCTTTTTTTTTTTTTAAACTCCACATATGAGAGAGAACATGTGATATTTATCTATCTTATTTCTATCTTATTATAAATCCATTTTTGCTGCAAATGTCAGGATTTCATTCTTTTTACAGCTGAATACTGTTCCCATGTGTGTGTATGTATAATGGACAGATATCTTGGCTACTGTTAATAGCACAGCAGTAAACATTGGCATGCAGGTATCTCTTTGATATGCTGGTTTCATTTCCTTCAGATAACATGCCCAGAAGTGGGAGGGAGAAAGGTCTTCCTTTTTGCCGTTGGTTCACCCTCCAATGGCCGCTGCGGCCTGCGCACCGCACTGATCCGAAGGCAGGAGCCAGGTGCTTCTCCTGGTCTCCCATGGGGTGCAGGTACCCAAGCACTTGGGCCATCCTCCACTGCCTTCCCGGGCCACTGCAGAGAGCTGGCCTGAAGAGGGGCAACCGGGACAGAATCCGGCGCCCCAACCAGGACTAGAACCTGGTGTGCCGGCACCGCAAGGCAGAGGATTAGCCTGTTGAGCCACTGCACCGGCCCCTGGATTATTTTTAAACTGGATTGTATAAATTTGTGTTGTTGAGTTTTTTGAGTTCTTTATATATTCTAGATTTTAATCCTTTGCCAGATGAATTGATTTCAAATATTTTATCCCATTTTGTTGGCTGTCTCTTCACTCTGTTGATTGTTTCCTTTGCTGGGCAAAAGCTTCTTATTTTGGTATAATCCCATTTGTCTATTTTTGCTTTTGTGGCTATGCTTCTGCAGTCATCCTCAAACACTTTGTTCCAGCATCTTGAAGTGCTTCCCCTTCAAGAAGTGTTTCCTTCTTATGTTTTCATTGTTACAAGTCTTATATTCACATCTTTGGTCCAGAGTTGATTTTTGTATAGCATGAGAGGGGTGTGTGTGTGTGTGTGTGTCGTGTGTGTAGGGGCATGGGGGAAGGAGAACTCATTTCAATCTTATGCCTATGAATATCCAGTTTTTCCCAGAACAAACCAATTATTGAATAGACTGTCCTTTCTCTAGTGTACATTTCTGGCATCTTTGTCAAAGATGAGTTGGCTGTAGATGTATGGATTCTTTTCTCAGATCTCTATTCTGTTCTATTGGTTCATATATATGTTATTAAGTGAGTGCCATGCTGTTTTGGATACAACCATCTGATAGTATGTCTTGAAATCTGGTGTTCTTTTTGTTTAAAATTGCTTTGGCTATTTGGGGATTTTATGCTTTCATATGGATTTTAGAATTTTTTCCTACTTCTGTGAATAATGTCTTTGGCATTGTGATAGGGAGCATGTTGAATCTATAAATTGCTTTGTGTGGTATGAACACTTTATTTTATTATTTAAAAAATTTATGTCTTTACTTGAAAGGCAGAATGACAGGAAGAGAGAGAGAGAGAGAGAGAGAGAGAGAGAGAGAGAAAGAGAAAGAGAGAAACAGAGATCTTCCATCTGCTGGTTCATTCCCTAACTGGTTGCAATAGCTGGGACTGGATCAGACAAAACCTATGAACATAGGCAATCTTTCTATTTTTTGTGTATCAATATTGGGTGGCCAAGATCCCCTTCTGCAGCCCTGAGTTTGGGAAGCTTTTGGGAATGCTTCCCTTACTCTTTCAGAGCTTACCAGCTGCAAGCCTAGCCCAAGGCAATAATTTTTTTTCCCTCTCCAATCCTTTGAGGAGAATGTTAAGAGAAATTGCTGTAGGCAAAGACAGTGTTTTTCCTCATTTTCTTTCAGTTAGCTCAGAGTATTATGCTTGATTTTAAACATTTTTAAAAAAGATTTATTTACTCACTTGAAAGATAGAGTTAAGGAGAGACAGAGGCAGAGAGAGTGAGAGAGGTCTTCCACCCAATGGTTCACTCCCCAGATCGTTGCAACAGCTGGAGCTGTGCAGATCCGAAGCCAGGAACCAGGAGCCAGGAGCCAGGAGCTTCCTCCAGATCTCCCACGCAGGTGCAGGGGTCCAAGGACTTGGGACATCCTCCCCCACTGCTTCCCCAAGCCATAGCAGAGAGTCGAATTGGAATTTCAGGAGCCAGGACTTGAACCAGCACCCACATAGGATGCCAGCACTGCAGGCAGTGGCTCCACCCACCACGCCACAGCTCAAGCACTGATTTTAAACATTTTTAAAGAAGGTTTAAGGATGTTTTGTTTTAGACAATAATGAGAAACTAGATGTTCCACTTCTGCTTAGGACATAGAAAACCGCATGATTTTCATCTATACCAACAAGAACAATCCAGACAGTCCAAAAAGCACATCTTTTTTTAAGTCTCTCAGAGACATGAAATTGCAATGCAGATAAGAAAATTAAATACTGAGGAATGAAGGCTCCTCTAAGCAGTGACAGGGCACATGAACTGTTGTATCTTTATTTTTGACAGGCAGAGTGGACAGTGAGAGAGAGAGACAGAGAGAAAAGCCTTCCTTTTGCCGTTGGTTCACCCTCCAATGGCCGCGGCGGCTGGTGCGCTGCTGCCGGCGCACCACGCTGATTCAAAGGCAGGAGCCAGGTGCTTATCCTGGTCTCCATGGGGTGCAGGGCTCAAGCACTTGGGCCATCCTCCACTGCACTCCCGTGCCACAGCAGAGAGCTGGCCTGGAAGAGGGGCAACCAGGACAGAATCCGGCGCCCTGACCGGGACTAGAATCCAGTGTTTCAGCGCCGCTAGGCGGAGGATTAGCCTGTTAAGCCACGGCGCTGGCCTGAACTGTTGTATCTTTAGTAGAGTATGGTTGGAAGAGATAGCTGCCATGAACAGGCAAGAAATTGTCTAAAATTTCAACAGATTTCTGAAAGTCAAGAATAGGCTAGCATCTCAACTTAGAATAAGAGGGAACTCTGTTCAAAAGAGGAGCTCATGTTCATCTGCAAAGTCTTCTCCATGGGCATACACGGAATCTCATAAGAAAGATTGAGGTCAGGACACTAGACCAGAGGGAGCTGCTCTTCCAGACATAGAAACAGTAAGAGATTTGGTTGTCATAGGGATAGAGGTGGGAATGTTAAGCAGACCCTATCCCCAAGACCTAGGTCCACAGATTTTGCCCAACACTAGGACTAGACCAGGAGAAAGAATTATCCTAGCCCCCAGCATTAGCCTAGCACTAAGTAAAAACCAATAAAAGTCTATTGTTAAGGGAGGGAAAAAAAGAGCCATATCCTCTGAAGAACCTAATTGCAGAGATTGGTGAAAATCTAATCAGGGACATCAGATAAGTCCTCCAATATCCCCAGACCTCACACTAAGCACTAAACCCATGCATGGAGGAATATAAAAACTGGTATACTGGGACAATGATAGTAAAAACAAAATTCAGATAGGGATTTTTAAGGTTACAATGGATTGAGAAAACAAATTGGATGGAATAACCTTTTTTTCTTTAAAAAAAAAAACTTATTTATTTATTTGAAAGTCAGAGTTACACAGAGAGAGGAGAGGCAGTAAAAGAGAGATCTTCCATCCACTGGTTCACTCCCCAGTTGGCTGCAACCGCCAGAGCTGCACTGATCTGAAGCCAGGAGCCAGGAGCTTCTTCCGGATCTCCCATGCAGGTGCAGGGGCCCAAGGACTTGGGCCATCTTCCACTGCTTTTCCAGGCCATAGCAGAGAGCTGGATCGGAAGTGAAGCAGCCAGGATGCGAACCGGTGCCCATAAGGGATGCCGACACTGCAGGTGGTGGCTTTACCTCCTATGCCACAGCACTGGCCTCTGTTTTAGAATATTTTTAAAGGACAACATACCTTTTAGAAGAAAAGTAGTAAAAGAACAATATAAGTGTATAAGTAAAATGAATGACAGCATTGGGAAAATCACCTGCAAGAGGACAAATGAAAGTATGATATTATCAGTGTTTTATTGTGCATCCTTGCCTAGCCCCAGCCATTGTGGCCTTTTGGGGAGCAAACCAACAGATGGAAGACCTTTATCTCTGTCTCTCCCTTTCTCTGTCTATAACTCTACATCTCAAATAAATAAAATCTTTAAAAATGCATTAAACAAAATCTAATTTAATTCTTTGTGAAGATTAGTAAAATTGATAAACTCCTAGTTACACCAATCAAGAAAAATAATCAAGAGAAAACACGTTAATTTCCTAGAAGTATATTAGGCATATATTAGGAGGCATCTCATGAGGTTAGTTAGATACAAAAATGATAATACAGAAATGTCATAAATAACTTTATGAAAATAATTCAGAAATATAGGACTAAATAACTAATTTCCTGAGAGAAAAAAGACCAAAACTAATATAAAATATAGAAAATCTGAATAACTCAATACAGGTATCCCCTATGGATGATAGAAAGTCCAACTATTTGAACCATCACCACTGTGACCTAGGGCCTGCATTAGAAGGAAACTGGAACCAAGAACCAGAGCTGGGGATTGAACTCAGGTGATGAGATGGAATGTGGGCATACTAATGGCATGCTAACTGCTGAGCCACATGCTGAGCCCACACTCAAGTTTTCTTCCTAAGACAAGGACTAATTCTAAGATGTCCAGGATCAACACTTCTATTCAGCATTGCATTTTGCAATAAGGAACTTAAAGTTGATATATTTGAATGAAATACTTGCATGTGAAACCATCTAACAGAACTCCTGCATAATTTTTTTTAACAAAAACACACGAGAACTGATAAGTAATATTAGAAGGGAAATACAACACAAGGAAATATGTGTATTTAATTTGCATTTCTTTGTATCAACAATGAAAAATTCAATATAGAACTGTTAAAGGTACATTTACATATATAAATACATAAAATATTTAGGGATAAATTCAATTAAATGAGTAAAACATCTATAAAGAAAATGACATACCACATACAATCTGATCTGAAGACTTAGTTATAAAGCCATGGAAACAAGACATATAATTGTGAAGACTTCAAAGGGTAGGTGATTTTACCTAACTTAAACACTAACAAGTTAACCTGCCCCAGCTTCATGAATACTGGCAGAACACATAACAGTACTTAGAAATAGAAGGATTTTCCTACACATGGAAATAGTTACATCCAGAATGTCAACATTAGTACCAGTTCACTGAGCACTAATTCCCACAGAATGACACAAAGAAAGTCATATGACACCTGCACACACAATGGAGTACATTACAGGAGAGGAACCCTGAGTTTCAAGAAACCGAATCTGTTTTTTAAAGATTGATTTTTTTTTTTTTAATTGAAAGGCAGTGTTACATAAAGAGAGAGAGAGAGAGAGAGAGAGAGAGATTTCCATCCACTAGTTCACTCTCCAAATGGTCACAACAGACAGGGCTGGGCCAGATGGAATCCAGGAGACAGGAATCTCTTCAGGGTCTCCCACATGGGTGGCAGGGGCCCAAGTACGTGCACAGTCTTCCACTGCTTTCCCAGGCACATCAGCAGGGAGCTGGTTTGGAAGTAAAGCAACCAGTACTGGAATTTGTGCTTTGCAGGGAGAAGCTATATTTATTATTTCCATTATAGTACGCGATTAAAAAAAAAAAAAAGTCTGTCTTCCACTCTGGAGGGAGACACTATCTGCATCCTCCAAGGATGTTTGCCATGTAAAAAAATCCTTGAAAAATATTTCAGAACAAAGCCTATCAATGCTTCTACTTACAAAACATGTAGCCATACAAGAGTTCCTTGGAGAAGAATATTCTAACAAAGATAAGCAAATCGATCAATATAATGGAATAGAACATCCATAAATAGACACTCATATTTGGTTAATTGATTTTTCATAAAACATCAAAATGATTCATTGGGAGCAGGGAATTATTTTCAACAGATGATGCCAATTATAGAAAGAAAAATGGACCTTCTACTCTACTTCAAATAATACATAATGATTCATTAAAGATAGATTTCTGGCTTAAATGTAAAATCTAGACTTCCAATGGAAATATATTATAAATTCTTTATGACTATGGAGTGGGCAAAGATTTCTTATGATCCCAAAGTACTAGCTATACAAGAAGCATTTATAATTGAACTCAATAATATAAGATCTCTCCACATCAAGATACCACTTAAGAAAATGAATATACATGACACAGAACTAGAGAAAATATTTGCAACAAATATATCTGATAAAAGAATTTGTATGAACTGGAAACCTAGATTGTGTACAGATGGGAAATTCTAGAGTTGGTATATAGAAGGACAAGGCGCAAAAGAGAGAGTGCAGCATGCTTATTTGAAATGCTGGGTCATAGGCTGTAGACCAGATAGAAAAGTAATAAGAAAAAGGACTTGATACATTAGATGACAAGTAACTGGTCTTTGGATTAGAAGTTACAATGTTTGCTGAAAGCAAATATAGGTATAGATACAAGCAAAGAATGAGAGCAGGGAAAAGTATAAAATAAGAAAGAGCAGTTCTTGCAATATAAGATTCCATATGTAGAGCAATCCCAGGAAATACTGATATGAAACTGATCCAAGTAATGTCAAGGCACACAAGTCAGTCTCTGAAGATGCGCCGCTAAAGGGCAGTGAAGGAACATGGCATGGGGGGTGTGGAATAAATGTTCTACTTGCAAAAAGGAAAAGAAGCCAGTGAAGCAATTGCCATATCTTTCTATGATTATGCCATAATCAGGAATTCAGCAGTTGACAGTGACCAGATTGAGGTCTACTAGTGCACAATTACATAACCAACATTTATTATATACCATGCGTGGTTAGAAATTTTCCAAATTCAATTTTCACACCTCTATGATATTATTACCTTATACTCATTTCAATAATGACTAAATTGGAATTCCTGGAAGTGACTAATTTGCTCCAACTTATAGAGCTTATGGATAGCAGGGCTGGATTCAAAACCATATCTGCTTCATTTAAAAGTTAGTGTGCTTTCTACCATATTATGCTAACATCCAGATAACCTAGGCTAGGAGTGAGAGTAATGGAAGAGAACTGATTGAGTAGTAAAAGGTCAAAGAAAAAAATGTGAACAATCCATTTCTAGCACCCTGGGGACTAGAATAGGACAATAAGTACCTATTTTTGTAAGGACTGAGAGAACTAAAAGATCTCTAACCCTCAAAGAAAACTGAAGTATCCATTAATTTAATTAATTTGACAGATTGTTCTGTAAAGACTCAACATACATAAGGGAGATTTTTTTTTTAACTTTTATTTAATGAATATAAATTTCCAAAGTACAGCTCATGGGTTACAATGGCTTCCCCCTCCCAAAACTTCCCTCCCACCCACAACCCTCCCCTTTCCCGCTCCCTCTCCCCTTCCAATCACATCATGATTCATTTTCAATTCTCTTTATATACAAAAGATCAGTTTAGTATAAATTAGGTAACGATTTCAACAGTTTGCCCCCATATAGCAACACACAGTGAAAAAAAAATACTGTTGGAGTACTAGTTATAGCATTAAATAAGAGTGTACAGCACATTAAAGGCAGAGATCCTACATATAATTTTTTTAAAAATTAATTAATTTTCTATGCCATTTCCAATTTAACACCAGGTTTTTTTTTTTTTTTCATTTCCAATTATCTTTATACACAGGAGATCGATTCAGTATATAATTAGTAAAGATCTCATTAGTTTGTACCCACGCAGAAACACAAAGTGTAAAAATACTGTTTCAGTTCTAGTTATAGCATCACTGCACATTAGATAACACATTAAGGACAGATCCCACATGGGATGTAAGTACGCAGTGACTCCTTTTGCTGACTTAACAATTTGACACTCTTGTTCATGGCGTCAGTAATCTCCCTAGGCTCTAGTCATGAGTTGCCAGGGCTATGGAAGCCTTTAGGGTTCGCTGACTTTGATCTTATTCCGATAGGGTCACAGTCAAAGTGGACATAAGGGAGATTTTTGTGAAACTTAGGATCTACTGAGGGCCACTCAAGGACCAATTCCTGCAAATTTAAACTGAAAATTTTTAAATAATTATGTTCATTATTATATAGGCTTTCTGATTCTTTTGCATTGTACTCCTTAAGCTCACAGGTATTTCTTACATTTGCCAATGTTGTTGCATGTTGAAGCACCTGTTCCCACTCCTAATGTTTCCTCTAACCTCGAAGAGGGCTGTAAACAGGGTAGTCGAGCTTGCTAAAACCATAGCTGTATGAAGTTTAATGGAAAACAGGTACTACATAATTCGTCTTGAGAGAAGACATGAGCAGTCCTTCTGTAAATGAAGAACAAGAGTTTCTGTTCCTGTGATATATTATGGTTTTAAGCTATGCTCTGGGTGAGTGAGGGTACTGGCTAATCAACTTCCAGTTAGGTGAGATGCAACTATGAATATGCAGTATAAGATTATTTAACATGATTAATTTAAATATTTTATTAACCTTTAGTATATTTTTAATTAATGAAATTTAGCCAAAACTCTTTCTGTTCCAGTGTCTTTTTCCTATACATTTGTCTTGTTCCTATACATTTGGCTTAAAATTATCCTTTTTTTTTTCATAAAAGCCTCTTTTCATGAATTTTTACACATGGACTTCAAATAAATTTTTACAACAAAATAAACTTATCTTCTAATTCCATTTACCACAAATATTTTGAAGTACTCTCAGAGAGAGAAAGCAAATCATCTTTGCCCAAAGGCAGAGTCCATATAGTCCCATCGACTTTTACTTGGTGAAAACTTATGTCTGCTGGTAGGACAAGAGAATAGATGCCATGGGCTCTCTTTCTTTAATCCTCTGATTATTCCCTAGAACACAGATGTGTCATCATATCTTTGCACCAGAGCTGTAATATTGGTAGCAATTAACTTTTTAAAAAAGATTTATTGTATTTACTTGAAAGGCAGAGTGACAGAGAGACAGAGACAGAGAGAGAAAGTGATCTTGCTTAGGTTTGCTCTCCAAATGGCCACAACAGCTGAGGCTGGGCCAGGCCAACGCCAGGAGCCGGTAACACCATCCTGGTCTGTGATATAGGTGGCAGGAAGTCAAGCACTCTGGCCATCTCTGCTTTCCCAAGAATATTAGCAGGCAGTTGACTGGGATTTCAGTCAATGATTTGATCCATTAAGCTACAATGTGGGCCCCAACAACTGACTTCATTTTTAAAACCATCATTATGTACAATCAAACAGTTTTTAATTTGCGTCTGTTTTTTTCTAGTTCTTGCAGAATATGAAGGAAGTTGAGTTGAGACTGAAATATTTTTTCCTATCATTCAGAGAACAGTCCTAGGTTATAATTCATAAACAAATAAACTGTCAGTTGCTTTTAATTCATTATTTAGGTGGAAAACAGTTGCTTGAGGTAGTTGTTGGTTTTTAAAGAAAAATTGCATTTGGAACTCTTTCAGTATAATCTTGAAATCTATGTTTGATTCAGGAATCAACATATTTCCTATGGAAATTCTAAAGAAAGGATGAATAGGTATTTACTATTTTTTTAATATCTTCTTTGAATTCATGTTATATTTAAATTTAAAGTTGAACTGTTAGGAAATTTATATAGGAAGTGATGTAAATTATGATAAACATATTTAAGATTTCTGACTGTACTATTATGTTTATATAGAGAACATAAAGGAGAAGACCTAAGAAAAAAGCATTGTAAATAAATTTCACCTTGAAAAAAATGAATTGACCCTTCAACCATTCCATAGCCTCTTGTGAATGTTTACAGATTTTATAGAAGAATTGCTAGAAAATGATCTAGAGAATCTAGGGATTTTTTTAAAAAAATAACCTTAACATTTAACATCATCTATGTCATATTGATTTTCTTAGCAGAAATTTCATAAAGCCAAATTGCCTATATATCTTTTCCAACATGTAATATTTGAAAAAAAATTATCCCACTGGAAATGATGATAAATGGATTTTCCTATTATTCATCTGAGTCATAGCCATTAGTCTAACTGTAATAGCATGAATATTGGTGCAAAGTCCAAGAAGAGGATACAAAATTAAACCACAAGAACCATGACAAAAATGTGAAAACAGACATAGGACATCCCAAATTAGATTCTTCCTTTCACATAGGCACAATAAATAACAACTCACACAGTTTGATTTAAAATTATAGAATGCTACAGTTTGTGTTAAAAATGAGGGACATGCTACTTGTGTATAATGGAATACTATTCATCTATAAAAAGAATGACATCTTGTCATTTGAAATGACATGGATGAAACTCCAAGTCTTTATGGTAAGTAAAAAAGTTGATTTCCTATAAGTTGAGAGTATCATGGTTATCAGAGGCTGGAGAGTGTAGGGAGGATTTAGAGGTGGGGACAGGTTGATTAATAGATACTGAGTTATAGCTAGGTATTAATAAATTATGGTATTCTGTTAGATTACTATACAATAGACAATGATAATGCATTTTTTTAAAAATCAAAACAAAACAAAAAAGAAAGATTTTGAATGTTTTTCTCACAAAGAAATGTTAAATCTTTGAAGAGACATGTATGTTTACCCTGACGTGACACAGCATAGAAACATCACATGGTAATTCACAAAAATGTAATGAAAGTTAAGAAAACAATAAGAAAAACTGAAGATGAAATAGATGAATACGGCATGACAATTTACTAATTCCTCCTCTCCTGTACCCTCTGTTTTCCTAATTGCTGTCTGTGGGAAGGTTTTCACTGCTTTATCGTTATCAACAGTGGATTCAACAAAAAGTTGAAGTACATTAAGTTTTGCAGATCAGAAACCTCAATCCATATGTGAAGAAGGAAAGCTTGAAAGGATATAATGAGCTCCTGGCTCTTGGCTTTAGATCAGCGTAGCTCGGGCCGTTGCGGCCATCTGGGGAGTGAACCAACGGACTGAAAACCGGCCTCTCTTTCTTTCTCTCTCTGCCTCTCTTTCTTTGTGTAACTCTGACTTTCAAATAAATAAATAAATCTTTAAAAAATATTCTAAAACAAGAACAAAAAGTGTTTTCTATTTTCCTGCATATTTACCATTTCTAGAAGTGCTCTTCATTCCTCTGTATAAGCCTGAGTTTTTAGATTGTCTTATTTCACTCTCAGCCTCAGGAAGTTCCTCATGATTTTGTGGTACGGATTTATGAATGAAAAATTATCCCTTCAGTTTTATACTCACAGCCACTGCCACACTTCCAACGTCAGAACCTGCATCACTAGGAATCCTACGGTGGGCTCCTAACATGTCCTACCATCGCTCATCTCATTTTTCTGCTATCGGTTCACATTTATGCCAGAATTATTCCTCCAAAACGTGAGCCTGATTATCTAAGCTTTTTGTTAAATCTCTGATGATTCCTAATAGCCTTCATGATAAATATTGAAATCCTAATCTTGGTACTGAAAATTCATTATCTTGTTAATGCTTACCTCTTGTGTTATTTCTTTTAATTTTGTGACCTGAGCCCCACTATAGAGCCAAACCAAATTCCATTTGAATTCTTAGAATTCCAGTTATTATTATTTCCTCCTGGTTATGTATTTTCAGCAAGACAAACATTTTTGTTATACAGAATAGAAGAAAACAAGAAAAACAGGTTATCAGGCAACATTACAAAGTACTGTCTAAAATACAGAACAAAAGGAAATAGAAGAGTTTTTCCCAAAGTAGTTGGTCAAAATTTCCTTTCACCTAAATGTACATCCTTTAAGACAGACAGATGCCTGCTTCTTTGACTTGGGATCAAGATGTCTTGAGCCATTGTTAACTGTTAACTTTGTTGTATAAGTTAATAACAGTCTCCACCTGTTTTCTGACCCAATCTGGTACCTTTATATTTATCAGTAACTGAGCAGAGAAGTACTTTGCCTCAGGTTAAACAGAGGTAGTAGACAGTATTTAGCCTCAGGCATATAAAACTACAAAGGCTGCAAGCATCCTAGTGAGCACCATGTGGTACTAGAGTCTTCTGTTTTCCTGCTATTGACCTAGACAGGTGTTAACATCATCCTATTTTTGTTGGAAACCAGGAGTCATAAACATAGACCATAAAGTAAGCATTGCTGCTACCTGTTTTAGAACAAAGCTTTCTTCCTAGTGGATAACTCCATGAGTATTCCAGTTTCCTGGGGTGGGGATTTGGTGCAGTTGAAGCTGTTGCTTGAGATTTCCTGCATCGCACATTGAAGTGGCCAGATTCCGATCCTGGTTCTGCTCTCCATTTCAGCTTCCTACTAATGTGCACCCTGTTGTCCATATGGGAGACCTTGATTGAGTTCCTGGTCTCTCATTTGGGCTTGGCACAGCCCTGGCTGCTTCAGGCATCTGGGGGAGTGAAACAACAGATGGGAGACCTTTCTTTATGTCTCTCTTTCAATTTTTTTCTTTTGAAAGGCAGAGTTACAGAGACAGAAAGTAAGAAAGAGAAAGAGAGAAAGACCTTCCATCTGCTGGTTCACTCCCCAAATGGCTGCAATAGCCTGGGCTGGGCCAGGCTGCAGACGTTAGATTCTTCCAGGTCTCTCGTATGGGTACAGGGGCCCAAGCTCTTGTGCTGTTCTCTGCTGCTTTCTCAGGCACATTAGCAGGGAGCTAGATCGGAAGTGGAGCATCCAAGAATCGAACTGCTGCCTATATTGGATGCCAGCATCACAGGAAGTGGCTTTACTTGCTACACTACAATGCCTGTTTGTTTCTTATCTGTAACATTTTATTGGTCATCATTATGGGAGACATAAAAAGTCTTTGTAGTAAAAGTAATGCCTTGTATTTGTAAGATGTTAGGAGACATATTGTAAAAACAAATGTCTTATAAACTCATTTGAATTGCTTGCAGAAATGTGTAATATGAAAGCACGTTATTAGTGGTTGAAATGTGTTTTCTACAAGTCCCAACAGTTGTTTAAAACACAATTTCTTGGTAACAGTGTGTTCAGCCAAGATTAACATAAGCCAATATACACATTTGTAGAAAAATGCAACCCAACTACTTTGAGAAGCACTGACATATTTTAGATTAAAATGCCAAAAATTTAATTTTCTTAATAATTAGTTTCAAAAATGACATCTTTTAGAGAAAAGCTGTTCTTAAAAACACCTCTATGCCCTTATGTTACATTTATTATACCAGATACTGAGTTACATAAATAGGCAAAAATAAGAAAAACAACTAATCTCAATAGCTTAAGCTCATATTTTTTTTTCCTAGTTGACATATGAAGCAAGTTGCTTTAAAGGTCATTAGCCACGTGTTCGGCAGATAAATCTCACAACTATTGCTGTTCAACTTGGCAGCACTGTGAAATATTAGAAAGCTGTGATTAAAATTTTCAAAGTTTCTATAAAGGTCTAAAACTTAAAAATTTGAAGCTATGGCAGAATTTGTTCTTGCTTTTATCTTATAAAGTCAAATGATAGTAACTTCTGGCTTTTTTAACTTCTCGAATACAGCTACACATATCTCTATCTTGGTCTAGACAGATATGTCTATATACATATACCAGATAAGAATTCAAAGAATAAATGTAATTTTTACTGGGGCTTTGGGAGAATGGGAGGAAAGCCTTGAGAAATGTAATCATCACATTACTTTACTTTCTAAGATTAAAAATATTGATTAATAAAATTGTTTATTTGAGAGACAGAGAGTGAGTGCTCCCACTTGCTCAAATCCCTTCAAAGGCTGGGGCTAGGCTGGGGCTGGGTTCAGGCCTGGCTGGGGCCTAAGTTGGAAGCCAGGAATGCAGTCCACGCATCCATGGGCAGCAGGAACCAAGTTACTTCAGCCATCACTGCCACCTCCCACATTAGCAGGAAGTTGGATTCAGGAGCTAGAGTGGGGAATCAAATTAAGGTGCTCCGATGTACAACATGGGTGTCCTAACTGGCATCTTAACTCTTAGGCCAAATACCTACTCCATTTTTTTTTTTTAAGTCAGAAGATTAAAGGAGAAAAATAAAAGTCCTTACGTTTGAATGAGTGCATTGAAAAAAAATCTGTTGGAGACGAATACTAGTCAGAGATTAGCTGAAAATTCTTATAATTTCAAATGCTGACTGAAAAGAAATAACTTAAAGTGCAACCTACAGCAAATACATTGGAGCATTTTTGTAATTACGTGTGCTGATGGAGAGCAAACAGAACTTTAGGAATAGGTCAGTGCTAGACTTAAACCATCGCTGTAAAACACGTGTTAGAATTTACAGTTCTTATTCTATCACAGATTGGCATACTTTTTTTTTTTTTTTTTTTTTTTTTTTTGACAGGCAGAGTGGACAGTGAGAGAGAGAGACAGAGAGAAAGGTCTTCCTTTTGCCGTTGGTTCACCCTCCAATGGCCGCCGCGGTAGCGCGCTGCGGCCGGCGCACCGCGCTGATCCGATGGCAGGAGCCAGGTGTTTATCCTGGTCTCCCATGGGGTGCAGGGCCCAAGGGCTTGGGCCATCCTCCACTGCACTTCCCTGGCCACAGCAGAGAGCTGGCCTGGAAGAGGGGCAACCGGGACAGGATCGGTGCCCCGACCGGGACTAGAACCCGGTGTGCCGGCGCCGCTAGGCGGAGGATTAGCCTATTGAGCCGCGGCGCCGGCCAGATTGGCATACTCTTACAGACACATAGTTCTTTAGTTCCCTGAGCCGGGACCACTGTCTGTGTTCTTCCTAAGTGCCAACTGATTCTTCAACATCAGGGTCACATATCACTCAATCCTTCATCTGAACAGCTATATTACCTCTTGTTCTAGACCATTCATTTGTAATGCCTCATGGTTATTGCTGAGCCATTATCTCAAAGTGTAATTTAATTCTTAAGATCTTCAGGGCAGAAAACCAATCCTTCACTGCTTGGTGTGGTCCCACATACCCAGCAGAGTATAGGAGCTTTAGAATTCCCTGAAACCTGTCAGGTAAACCTGGCTGATTGAACAAATGTTTTCCTCTTTGCTACCTCTCAAATTTTCAGCAAAATTACAGGAAGGAATATAAAAGGTACTGTTCTATACAATGAGAATGGGAGAGAAGATAGCAATGAAAAAGAAAGATACAAAATATGGCAAGTAGATAACAAAAAAAAAAAAAAAAAGCCAGGAAAAGTTGAGCCTTGAGAGCAGGTAGAGGGAAATAATAAGGTGATTTGTCAAACTATGGATAGAATTAGACATCAGAGGTACCAGTTATCTGGAAAGAATGGTAAGATGGGAATTAAAAATAAAGAGATTGGTTTAAAATAGGGAACTTGTTTAAGATATGAAATAGGAAAAAAATTAACCACAAGGACTATACCTTTGTGGTTATGAGGGACAGAAATGGATGGGTTAAGTCGGTTAAATCAGAACACAGGGTCTGGTGCTGTGGTGTAGAAGGCAAAGCCTCTGCCTGCAGCACCTGCATTCCATGTGGGTACAGGTTTGTGTCCTGGTTGCTTCTCTTCTGATCCAGCTCTCTGCTATGGCCTGGGAAAGCAGTAGAAGATGGCCCAACTGCTTGGACCCCTAAACCCACGTGGGAGACCTGGAAGAAGCTCCTGGCCCTTGGCTTCCCATAGGCCCAGCTCCAACCATAGTGGCCATTTGGGGAGTGAACCAGTGGATGGAAGACCATTCTCTCTGTCTCTCCCTCTCTCTGTCTGTAACTCTACCTCTCAAATAAATAAATAAATCTTTAAAAACAATAAATAGGGCCGGCGCCGTGGCTCAATAGGCTAATCCTCTGCCTTGCGGCGCTGGCACACCGGGTTCTAGTCCCGGTCGGGGCGCTGGATTCTGTCCCAGCTGCCCCTCTTCCAGGCCAGCTCTCTGCTTTGGCCAGGGAGGGCAGTGGAGGATGGCCCAAGTGCTTGGGCTCTGTACCCCATGGGAGACCAGGAGAAGCACCTGGCTCCTGCCTTCGGATCAGCGCGGTGCGCCGGCTGCAGCGGCCATTGGAGGGTGAACCAGCAGCAAAGGAAGACCTTTCTCTCTCTGTCTCTCTCTCTCACTGTCCACTCTGCCTGTCAAATAAATAAATAAATAAATAAATCAGAACACATTCCTCCCCTTTGCTCATTGTCTAGGAAATCAGCTGTTACTTCCCTGAGATAGGAATCAAGGATCTTTCTCTGAGAAAACTGAGAAGAGCAAAAATGATTGCCACCACTGATATGACACTCTGCATACCACAACAAAATGGCCACATTGCCACCTAATCCCCATAGTGAGCACCCATTCTCAAAATGACTTGTTCACTCATGGTGTTTCCCATAAGCTTTATTGTATGTCACTTTCAAGTATGCACGCACCATCAAGGACAACCTGACATTCAGGAAATTCATCCAGTATGAAAAAGAATAAAACAAAGGAAATTGACAAAAATGAAAACAATGCAGGAAGCAAAGAAAAACTAAAAAACAGCAGCACTATGATTCGTATTCTCAGAGAGATGAAATGATGCTGTTATAAAATAAGAAATAAATACATAAAAAGTTAAATGATTGAAAATTAAGATGAAGACTTACAAAATCAAAACTTAATATGTGAAAAAAAATGCAATTTAATGGTTGGAAATATCTCAGAAGACATAATGAAAGGGTAAAAGGGGAGAAAAGGTGAGAAAAAACAAAGCAGTTTCATAAAATATGAGAACACATTCCTCACTGATTATAGAAAACAATAGATGATTGAGATAGGATAGATAAAATGGAGAAAAATTCATAAGGAAATTGATGGAACAAAGACATAGGCCTCAGCCATTCTTGCTCATTGCCTAAAAGAGATAAACATTGGAATGTATTCCTTGCTCTTGAATCTCAGTTGGGTCTCACACCCTTGAAAGACCAGTTCCAGGAATTACCCTCTGCCTGCTGCCCCCACCCCACCCCCATCCCTAGCCCTCCTAAAATATAAAAAGTCCCCGCCCTTGGAGTTGGGGCCTTCTGCCAGGTGTTCCATCTTGGGCACGCGGGCAGTTGGTCACCTACCTCTATGGATTTATTTTCTCTGAATAAATTCAGTCTGGCTGTAAATTCATATACTACCTCCTCTCTATTCTGCCCCTCTTTTCCTAACATTTTGGTGTCCCGTATGAGGAGGCACCAATCTGCAACTCTTTTCATAGTAGAATTAATATAAGGAAATTTCCACTAATGATGCATATGAATCTCCAGATTAAAAGAGGTTTCTGATAGACCAGAATAATTCAGTTAAAAAAAAAAAAAAACCTTTTACTTCCCATGTCATATTTTTTGGGTAGATACTCTAAAAGGAAGAGTTAATTTAAGCAAAAGAAGACATGTAATCTGGAAATAGATCCAACACTAGAGAGGTGAAAGCAGTTCCTAAATTGAGAGCAAAGGCAAAGACCTAGACAAAACCCGTACAACAAACTTAGGACAACAAGCTGAGGGGGTAGAGACACTTTGGGGAAGGCATAGAACTACAGATATATTTAAAAGTATGTTTGATTATGTGGAAAAGTGAAAATAAAAGCCTGTTGAAAGCTGTGAGAAAAATTATCAATAGATTTTAAAAAAAGCTTAAAAATGTAAAAAAAAATAGTGAAGTTGTTAACTTCAGGGAAGAAAATGTGTATTATGAAGAAACTACACATGGATTTCAATTGTTTTTGCTCCCAAATAAACTTATCTTTTCCATGAAATCATTGAAGTGCTGTTGCATGTGGTCAGGCAAAAAAAACAATAATGTTAAGTACTAAATACTGACTTCATAAAAATTGTGATATTCTTAATTTTGTGGGATGAAGAAAGAAATCAGGATAAGACTGGTATTGTCTGCGACATGAGGAAACTAAAAGCCTAAAGTGATAAATGAAGACATATCAGATTAGGCAAGTTTTTTTGTTTGTTTTTTGATTTCTTTATTTGAAATGCAGAGTTACAGAGAAAGAGAGACAGAGAGAGAGAGAAAGAGAGAGAGAGAGAGAGAGAGATCTACCACCATTTGGTTCACTCTCCATTGGCTGGGGCTGGGACAGGCTGAAGCCAGGAACTTCCCATATGTGTTAATAGAGGCCCAAGCACTTGAACCATTTTCCATTGCTTTCCCAGACAAATTAGCAGGGAGTAGGTTGGAAGCCCAGCACCTGGAACTCAAACTGCTGCTCACAGGGAGTGCTGGCATTGAAGGCTGTAACTTAACCCTCTGAGCCACTGAGGGTTATTCTTTAAAATATGAATTTAAATAGGAGCCACATGAGACACATTCCTGAAAAGGAACATCTCTGGTAGTAGGATAGGTTGGAGGGTCTGTTTTTTTTTTTTTTTTTTATAATGTCTTTTAATTCTGAGCATAGATTACTTCGATAATTAACGATTTGATAACGATTAGATAACGATTAATGATTAGCTACTACTTTATTTAAAATGAAAAGGTTCAATCTATTTTACTTTGCTTTTTAAAGTGCGCAAAGGCCTCTACTACCATAAAAGAAGGTTGAGAAAGAGAGCATCCTCTCTTTCATCCTGAAATACTGCTTGCAGTGGTAAATGGCAGTGATGTGGTATCTGCCTATTGTCATTATCATTTCAAAACCAGCTCCCAAAGAGGGTCCTTTCTCATTCCAAATATTCCCTAAAAAGGCCACAATGACGTTCCCAGAGGCAGAGCTCGCGATTCCAGTCCCGAGGAATCTTAATTTCAGCTGCCCCTAGCTTCGCAGAGAAGGACCGTTCTCTGCACACTGCCTGCCTTGGCCATTTTGCACTGGCTCCTCCCCCAGCAACCACGGTAGGACTTCATTTTATTGGTGGCTTCATTTATGGAGAGGAGGAACTGGGCATGGCTGGTTCTGTAACTTCGCTCTCCGGGGAATGCGGTCTCTGACGCGGGTGCCAGCAGAGGTCTGTTCCTGTGTGCAGTTCCAGGTAGAGTCCCTTTTTGGCAGAGGGCCCCCGAGTGGGGAAGCCGGGTCCCTCCGCCATCTCAGAGAGCGCGCCGGCGGGGTGGGCCGAGTTCTGCAGTTCCGTTGGGAAGTCCGTTGTTGCCTCAGCCCTCCATTGGAGATTGGTGTCCCTAGTAGTGAGGGTCATGCTTTGGTTCCATTAGCCAGCTACTGTTTTGTCCTTAGTTATTACTTATGGACTGAATCAACATTAACGCCATCAACTGTTTGTGGATGTCGTCATTTTTTCTCAGTTACCCTGTGGGATTTTTCTCGTTCAACTTGGTGGCAGCATGTAAATACCATTCTTACAAATTCTAAATTTTATAGTTGTTTGGTAAAATTCTTCTTTTCATTATTGGTGTAATGTATCAACTACTTAGTGAAACAAATGAAGAGATTAAGTTACATTTCTTTTATTTGCAAGTTACCAATATTGAAAATGTAACTAGACGTTGACAGTTGAACGACAGGATAAATTCATCTGAAAAGACATGAAGTTAGAATATGAGAATTCAGTAAGGGCTAAGTTAATGAAAGTGACATGTATTTTCCCACTGTATTCCAAGAGAATGTGGTCAACTCACATTAGGAAATTGACTTCTATAGCAAATATGCTTTGTAACATATTGGAAAGTGGGTTTGCAAAATGTCACATGACCATGTTGGTTGGTGTCACTATTACTGGTTGCCTTTGAAAGGAGTTGTTCCTTCAATAGTAATCCTTTATTCATCCGTGTTTTCTGTTACATTTATTTCATTTGGCCAAAACTACTTTTGCTTTGCCAACTTCATATATTGATTATTGCTTAACTGTGGACATAATTGCTGACCTTTTATTAAGGACATTGTATGAATCTTAAGACATTTCTCCACATTGTTTCCTTCTAAAAATCACTGTTGTGTGTATTTTAGGAATTTTATTTGTTTATTTGAAAGAGAGAGCACAAGTGCTATCGTCCACTGATTCATTACCCAAAGCCAGGACTGAGGAGTCAGAATACAATCTGTGCTTCCTATATGGATGGCAGGAACCCAATTATGGGGGCCATTCTCTCTGTCTCCCACAATCTGTTAGTAGGAAGCTGGAGTTAGGAGCCAGCACCAGGAATGTCCTCTGATATGGGATGTAGGTATCTTAACCACTTTTTCAAACACTTGCCCCGTGTCCTTGTGTTTCAATGCATCTTATAAATTATCTTGGCAGTTGTATTCATTTTCTAATTATTTTGTTTCAAAGAAAGATAAATCTGTTTCCTTTTCCTCTGCTTGGACATCAGAATCTCTAGCTTGTTTTGAATCTTGTCTAAAAAACACATTTTTTCCTTTTTTAAAATATTTATTTATTAATTTGAAAGGCAGAGTTACAGAGAGCAGAGGTAGAGAGAGAGAGAGAGAGAGAGGTCTTCCATCTGATGGTTCACTCCCTGGATGGCCACAATGGCTGGAGCTGAGCCAATCTAAAGCCAGGAGCCAGGAGCTTCTTCCAAGTGTCCCACGCAGGTTCCTGGGGCCCAAGGACTTGGGCCATCCTCCACTGCTTTCCCAGGCCACAGCAGAGAGCTGGATTGGAAGTGAAGCAGCCGGGACTGGAACTGGCACTCATATGGGATGCTGGTTCTACAGGCAGCGGCTTTACAGTGTTGGCCCCTGCATTTTCTAAATTAACCTTTTATATATACTTTTCCCTGGACCTATACATTTTATAAAATTTCTCATTTTAAAAATCAAATGAGAACAATCAAGGAACACAAGCACAAAACTATTCCCGCAAATTTTTTTTTCTGCTTTCTTTCATTTCCTAACCTCAAATTTCAAGAACATGTTTTTCTGATTACAAAAGTAATACATGAGAATACTTCAAGAGTTCATGGAAAATGCATATTATGCATAGATTTCAAAATTTTTTCAAAGCAAAATAAACATTTTAACTCAACTTTTCCATGAACTTTTTGAAGTGCCTTAGAAAATGTAGGAAACAAAGAATTCAAAGGAACACAAATTTTAGGATTTTCCCCTAACATTATTTTTCTGCTACTGCACCTTTCTCTCCTGACACGTGTGGTACCATTCAGTTTACATAGTTCTCATAGCGTGTAATACAAGTTGTGATAAATTGGAAAGATCTTCCCATGTCAATATTTTTGTTTCTTGCAATGATTTCAATGATTACATAGTGTGTATATTTTACTGTTGTGTGACTGTACAAAAATTTTCTTAGAAAAAATCATCAATTTGCTACCAAGAACTATATACTTATTGTTTACTTTGGTATGATTTGTCTGCTCCACTGGAACTGAAGGTCTGTGGAAGCAGTGAACTTGATTTGGATTTGTTGTATTCCTTGTTGTCCGGTGCCTAGGATAGTTTTTGTCACTGAATGCATTTTTTTTTTAACTTTTATTTAATGAATATAAATTTCCAGTGTACAGCTTATGGATTACAGTGGCTTTCCCCTCCCATAACTTCCCTCCCACCCGCAACCCTCCCCTCTCCCGCTCCCTCTCCCCTTCCATTTGCATCAAGATTCATTTTCAATTCTCTTTATATACAGAAGATCAATTTAGTATAAAGGTTTCAACAGTTTGCACCCACATAGACACACAAAGTGAAACATACTGTTTGAGTACTAGTTATAGCATCAAATCAAAATGTACAGCACATTAAGGACAGAGATCCCACATGAGGAGCAAGTGCCCAGTGGCTCCTGTTGTTGACCCAACAAATTGACACTCTAGTTTATGGTGCCAGTAACCACCCTAGGCTGTCGTCATGAGTTGCCAAGGCTATGGAAGCCTTCCAAGTTTGCCGACTCTGATCATATTTAGACAAGGTCATAAAAGACAGAGTGAGAATAGTAACCAATGATCCTAAGAGTGGCATTAACCAGGTTTGAACAATTATACAGCATTAAGTGGGGAAGAGGACCATCAGTACACACATGTTGGGAGTAGAGCCATTGGTGGTAGAGTAGAGGTTATGATTACAAAGGAATGAGGCCCAAGTGCACTAGACAGGGTCTAGAACAAAGGACAGAGTCATTCTTAGAGGAGCTAAGAAAGGTGCTGTCTAAGCTACAATTAAGTTTTCTGATTGAGAGGCAAATAGAACCTGATAGAAGGGGCTTGATAATAATCTGGTGGGCTTTAGGCCTTGTAAGTTAAGAGGCCCAGACCTATCTATCTCTGAATGCATTTTTATTCCTTAAATGAGGTAATATATTGTCACATTTATTAATATTTATTAATATATTGTTATATGTGTATATATTTCCAGTTTTTACTAGAGTAAATGATACTGAAAGAAAATTATTGTATATATTTTTTCAGATTCATATTATTTGCTTAGTGTGAATCCTTACAAGCTGAAATTCTAAGTCAAATTATTCAAAGTTTAAAGTTTGTAGTGAATTGTGATTATCCTGAATGACTGTTATCAATGTACACTTCCATTAGTGGCATGTGAGTGTGTCTATTCTAGCAGTCTTTTTTTTTTTTTTATTGGGAGGTAAAATAGCAAGGTTTATTAGGGAAGGGACATCCATAAGGACGGATGGTTACCTCTCCAGACAGAGCCTGAGAGAGAGTGCAGTTGCTCAGACGGGGGGGTGGGGAGGGTGGGGGGGGTGGGGGGTGGTGTGTGTGCGGAGAGCGAGGTTACATGTTGAGTGGAGAGATTACACCTGGCCAGGCAGGTGGGCAATTCAGCAGAGAGGCAGAGGGTTGAGCGCGCAGGCCGGTTGAGGCCGTGGGTTTTTAAGGAGATGGGTCTTTGTCTTCACACACTTCCTCCTGAAACAAAGGACTTTATGGCTGAAACAAAGGACTTTATGGGTGCAAATGTTAAGAAGCTTCTCCCTGAGTTTTGCAAATGTTAAGAAGCTTCTCCCTGAGTTTTCTTTTGAAGGTCTGAAACAAAGAACTTTATGGATGCAAATGTTATCAGACAGGAGCAAGGGAGCAGGGTGTTTGAGATGCAGATACTGGGCTGCACCTGGGAGATTGTGGAAGGTTGTCAGGCAGAAGGGGTGGGGACCTCCAGGTTATCAGGTAGAAGGGGGCAGGGCAGGATGTGAACACCAGGCTGCCCCTGAAACACCATCGGGATGACCTTGAGATGCAGCATATGCTGGACATAGATGTCTTCTCTTTAGGCCTTTTTTTGCACACACATAAGCTCATAACTGACTTCCTACCTAACATTCCCCCCTTAAGAGGCAATACCCAAAATTCTTCTTTGGGATTATGGATGGAGATCCGTTTTCTGTAACTTCTTCAAAGCTGGCATGTGGGCATCGAGGGGGATTTGGGTATTTTCTCTTGCTATTTGTCTTATGGTGTGCGACAGTGGCCTTGGAAATACTGTCCTCTAGCAGTCTTTTTCAAAAGTGTACTGTAGTAGTTAAGCCATTTTCAATTGAGTAGATAGAGCATATGATTTTTCTTTGTAAAAATATTTACATATTTATTTTCATTTTATTTGAAAACAGAGAAGGAGAGGGATGGAGAGAGAGGGAGGGGAAAAGAGGGAGAGAGATACACACACACACACACACAAGATTTTCCACTCGCTGGTTCTCTTCCCAAATTCTCATAGCAGTCAGGATTGGACCAGACCAAAGCCAGTAGTTTGGAACTCAGTCGAGGTCTTCCACATTGGTGGCAAGGACTGAAGTACTTGAGGCATGTATCATTTGCTGCCTGTCAGGATACCTATTAGCAGGAAACTGGATTGGAAGTGGAGTGGCCAAGACACAAACCAGGCATTCCAATATGCTATGGAGGCCTACGAAGCAGTGACCTAACAACTACATCAAATGCATACCCTTATTTTCATTTTTAATAAGCATTTCTTTGATTTCTTTGATTATGTAAGAGTTTTGAGGAGATAATTTATATAGCTTAAATTATTTTATTACATTTTGTTTTATAACCCAAATTATCATCTTTCTTTGTGAGTGTTCCATGTGCTCTTGAAGATCATATGTATTCTGCTATTGTTGGGTAGAGTATTGTATAAATATCTGCGAGATCAAATTGTTGTTAAGTTTTTCTACGTCATTATTGATTATTTATTCTTTCAATTACTGAGAAAAAAAGTATTAAAATCTCCAACTCTGTGCCGGCGCCGCGGCTCACTAGGCTAATCCTCCGCCTTGCGGCACCGGCACACCAGGTTCTAGTCCCGGTTCGGGCACCGATCCTGTCCCGGTTGCCCCTCTTCCAGGCCAGCTCTCTGCTGTGGCCAGGGAGTGCAGTGGAGGATGGCCCAAGTGCTTGGGCCCTGCACCCCATGGGAGACCAGGAGAAGCACCTGGCTCCTGCCATCGGATCAGCGCGGTGCGCCGGCCGCAGCACGCTACCGCGGTGGCCATTGGAGGGTGAACCTACGGCAAAAAGGAAGACCTTTCTCTCTGTCTCTCTCTCACTGTCCACTCTGCCTGTCAAAAATAATAATAATAAAAAAAAAAAATCTCCAACTCTGTGAATAAACCCACTTCTTTTTTCATTTTTATTAGTTTTGCCTTATGTATTTTGAAGTTCTGTTGTTAAGTATATAAGCATTATGGATGATTTTGATTTCTTCAAGAATTACTCTTTTGTTATTATCTAATGCTTTTCTTCATGACTGGTAATATCCTTTGTTTTCAGGTCTCCTTTGTTTGATATTAAAATAGGTAGTCAGGCTTTCCTTTTTTAATATTTGCATGATATGTCTCTTCCATCCTTTTACTGTTAGTACATCTGTTTTTATATTTAAAGTGAGAATCTTACAGACAACATTATGTTCTGTTGTGTTCTTTTATTAAATACAATATCTTTTATATTGATATATTCAGACTTCTAACATTTGATTTTATGATTGAAATAATGTTAAAATCTACCATCTTGTCAGCTGTTTTCTATTTATTATTTTCTATTTGCCATTTCTACCTTTTTGGACTGAACATTTTTTATAATCTATTTTTTAAAAAGATTATCTAGTCGAAAAGAATCTGAGAGTGAGGGAAAGACAGAGTGAGAGATTTGTCTGCTGGTTCACACCACAAATTCCTGTATCAGTGGGGGCTGGGCCAGGCTGAAGCCAAGAATCAGGAACCCCTTCTGGGTCTCCCACATCGGTGGCAGGAACTCAAGTTCCTGAGGCCATCATTCACTGCCCACTCAGGCACATTAGTAGAGGAAGCTGGATTGGGAATGGAGTAGCTGACACTTGAACTAGCACTCCAGCATAGGATGCGGGTGTCCCAAGTGACAGCTTAACTGGCTAATGCCACAATACCCACTTGGTGTGATTCCATTTTTAAACTACTTTTGGCTTAATATTTGTTAATAAAAATTTTTAATGGTTTCCCTATCATTTATAGTGTTCATCTCTAAAGAGTCAGGGTCTGTATTATAGTACCTTGCATATATTGCAAGGATCTTGTAATAGGATACTCTCAGTCTCTCCCTCTTATATTGTTATAACTTTACCTTTTTTACAGATGCTATAAACACAGTACATTCTTACTATTTTTGCTTTATGTAGTTGTCTTTTAAAATAATTAGAAAATAAAAAAATTCCATTTCTAGTGCTTCTCATTTCTTTTTGTAGATCCAGGTTTCTGATGTTATCAGAACCTAAAGAACTAGGCAATTAGGTGTAGTACATCTATGTTACTATAGTTGGTGTAGCAAATACTTCTTGACATGAATTCTTTTTGACTTTATTGTCTAAGGAATATTTTTATTTCTCCTTATTGACAGATCTTCTACTGGGTATAGAATTGTGAGTTAATAGTTTTCTTTTAGCATGTCTAAGATGTCATTCAATTCTTTTTTATTCCTTACATTGTTTATGATGAGAAATCTTCTGTAATTCTTCTGTATATAATGACTTTTCTCCCTCTGTGCTCAAATTTTTCTCTTTGTTGTTGGTTTTTAAGTTTGTACATTTTATGTCTAGTTTTTTCTCTTGTGTTTGTATTTATCCTGCGTGGTGTTCTCTGAGCTTCTTGAATCTGGAGTTTGGAGTATGTCATTAATTTTTCAATTAAGAAGCTCAGAGAACATAGAAACCATAGCTATTTCTCCAAAATTAATTGTTCCCTGCTCTTCTCTCTCTTCCCAGACATTTCAGTGCATGCATGTTAGACAATTTGATATTATCCAATCATGACTCTTAGATCCTCTTTTCATTGTTTTCACTGATCTTTCCCTTAGGGTTTTATTTGGTTAATTTCTATTGATTTACCTTAAATTTCACTTATTCTCATCTCTGCTGAGGCTAGTCTATTATTAAGCCTATTCAAAACATTCTCCATCAGTATTATATTTTAATTTCTAGCATTTGCACTTGCTTTTTGGTAAGAGTTTCAATTTCACCAGTGGAATTACCCATCTGGTTTTGCATGTTCTGTTGCTTTTCCACTAGAGCCTTTTATATACTAATCCCATTTTAATTCCTAGTCTGATATTTTCAACATCTGTATCATATCTGAGACTGGATATATTTACTTCTTTGTTTCTTGACTCTTTTTATTATTTTGATTTTTTACTTTGTTGGATACCTCCTAAAGTTTTGTTGGCAATTGGACATCTTGTATAAGATAGCAAAGATTGGAATACATAACTTTTGTACCTGGAAATGGCATAATACTTTTTCTTATGGCAGACTTTCACTATAAGGGGAAGTTGGATCTGTTAAGTTAGAAGCTGGGATCTGTTTACATTTCATTGTTGCTGTGGTAACTGTGCAACACCAGATTTCAATTCTCTAACATTAATTGTGGATCTGGTTTGCCAGGAGGTTTTTCTGAATCTGCTGCACCCTCTGCTTTAGATCTTTCTTTTTTTATATAATTTTTTTTTTTTTTTTTGACAGGCAGAGTGGATAGTGAGAGAGAGAGACAGAGAGAAAGGTCTTCCTTTTTGCCGTTGGTTCGCCCTCCAATGGCCGCTGCTGCCGGCGCGCTGTGGCCGGCACACCGCGCTGATCTGAAGCCAGGAGCCAGGTGCTTCTCCTGGTCTCCCATGCTGGTGCAGGGCCCAAGCACTTGGGCCATGCTCCACTGCCTTCCCAGGCCATAGCAGAGAGCTGGCCTGGAAGAGGGGCAACCGGGATAGAATCCAGCGCCCCAACCGGGACTAGAACCCAGTGTGCCGGCACTGCAAGGTGGAGGATTAGCCTGTTAAGCCACGGCGCCGGCCTAGATCTTTCTTTTGAGCTGTGTCTCAGAGAGCATCTCTCTTCATGATCTTGCTCTTTTCCCAGAAGTAAATGGTGTTCCTTTTTTAAAAAAAAAATCAAATATTTATTTTATTTATTTGAAAAAACAGAGTTCCAGAGAGAGAGACAGAGAGAGAGAGAGAGAGAGGTCTGTCTTCTATCTGCTGATTCACTCCCCAAATGGCTGCAATGGCCAGGGCTGGGCCAGGCCAAAGCCAGGAGCCTTGAATTTCTTCCAGGTCTCCCATGTGGGTTCAGGGATCCAAGTATTTGGGCCATCTTCTGCTGCTTTCCTAGGCACATTAGCAGGGAGCTGGATCGGAAGTGGAGCAGCTGGGACTCGAACCATTGCCCAGATGGGAATGCCAGCACTGCAGGCTGAGGCTTTAACCCACTGTGCCACAGCACTGGCCCCTGTTCTTCCTTTTTATTCAAGTTTAGCTGTGTGGCATAGCGGTTTTTGTGGTACTGGGGATATTCTGATAAAGCTGGAAACACAGTCAGGCACAATGTTTTAGATCAGGGAGGTAGGGTTTCTCATGATGTCACATTTAACCCTGCTGGAAGATACCTTTAATGGTCAGGGTGCAGCTCTTGTTCCTGCTGCTCTTCAAGTCATTTTTCTATTCTCACTCCTTAACTCCAGTTGATTTTCAGTGGTATTCCAAGGCAGACATGGTTTATTTTCCTTCCCTCAACAGTTTAAGGCCTTTGATGCTAGAAGAGATAGGAGACAAGGTTCCTGGTGGGGTTTTGTGCTTCCACAGACTGCCTCTCAAGGAAGGTTTTCTTAGTACTCTACTAAGACATTTGGCAAGGTTTGTAGAGGTGAGCCTGTAACTGAGTGCAAGTGCTCTTATATGTGTAGTTTAAAGGTGTTCTGTATTCACTGGTTAGTGTAATTCTTTAACTATTTTAACTCAATTCATTTTACATCTGTCTAGCAGAATCTATCACAAAACAGCAAAAGTTTTTCCTTTCCATTTGTCCTTGAAGAGCTTGCTTTTCCTTAGATTTTGGGTTAGTTTGTCACCTCAGTTAAATGGTAGATTTTTCTAGCATTATATTTTTGTGAACTCAGTGTGAGGCTACATGGAAGTTAAATACTCAACCACCACACCTTGAGTATAGAATTGATTAGGTGTTGAGGCCATAGAATTTGAGCATGATACTAGTTCATCTACCTGTTCTATTCATTAGCAGTTGGCCATTGGGGAATTGTCTCAAATTGCAAAGTCTTGTGCCTTTTCTGGTTAAAAAATGTCATATTTAGTTAGGATGGTATATGTATATATATATATGAAGTTGGAAGAGTGATACCTGACCTCTTTAGATTAATGACAACAGAGTAAAAGAGTTGGGTTTTATGATCTTTGTTTTCAAATGCCCTTGACAGATGATTATTTTTAAAGCAGCAGAAAAAAATAGCAATAAAAGATAATTGAACTCAGAAAAATTGATGAACAGTGCTCAAACACCTGCTTGCCATCTCAGCTATCTAGTATCACAGCATCCACTCACCTATAATCTTCAGGAATATTTGATTAATTTAACATTGTTAATGTGTAGTGATGCTGCTGACTTTTTGGCCTATACATTTATACCTTCTGGTCATACAAGCACAGAGCCCTGTTGATGAGATGATGGCACAGCTTTTATTTATTGTGAAATTTAGCCAACTCATTATAGGTGAATGAAACTCAAGTTGTCAGAGTATCAAGTACAATAAAAGCTTTATCTATTGTCCTGTCCTTCCTGCCAAATATGCACTGCAAAGACACATTTCACTTTAGGAAAATACTTAAAAGTGCTCTGAAGTGAAAACTATTCAAAGGTCTCCAGTTTCTGCCATAAGAGCATACAGCGGCTAGGCAGTTAGAGATCAGTCTGATCTCCAAGGTAACAGGATACTCTGTAAATCCCTTGAACTATGTCTCTTTTGTAAATAAAATTTCAGAATTGTCACAGAAGAGGAAGGAGAATTCTATAATGCCTTTGGATCTTAAGTTTTAAAACGTGAATCCATTTTATATTCAGTTATTAAAAATGTGAGTGCTTAAACCCTGGTCTATGAACTTTACTTGCTGGGATTGTATTGCTACTGAACTCTGCCAATAATACTGCTTAAATAGTAGTCTTCTTTGTTCTCTCTCCTCCTCCCCCTACTTTTGTCATATCAAGGCCCTTCCTTTGTGCCTTAAAAATTCTACACAAACACCATTTTTATGCAGCTTTCACATTAAGATGGCCCCAGGGCTGGTCTCTCAGCAACAGTGCAATTCTCTTGTCTAATTCTTTGTACAACTGAAAGTAGTTGTGTGTAGGAGCTTTATATACTTAATACATACTTTATATACTTACATATTTAAGTTTATCCTATTTGACAGTAGATAATAGGCTTTTCAAATGCAGAAAACATATCTAGTCCCTTCACAGCTCTCTACAATGTGTATTATACTGCTCTGGTATCATATTGTCCCTTTGATTAGAAATAGAAAATCAAGCTACAAAGCACTGATATATTGAAGAATCTTCTAGCTACATATAGTTACAAACTAAGGTAGGGTACCATATAACCCAGCCATGCCACTCCTTGGAATTTACCCAAAGGAAATTAATTTGGCAAACAAAAAAGCCATCTGCACATTAATGTTTATTGCAGCTCAATTCACAATAGCTAAGACCTGGAACCAACCCAAATGCGCATCAACAGTAGACTGGAAATTATGGGACATGTACTCTATAGAATACTATACAGCAGTAAAAAACAATGAAACCCAGTCATTTGCAACAGGATGGAGGAATCTGGAAAACATCATGATGAGTGAATTAAGCCAGTCCCAAAGAGACAAATATCATTTGTTTTCCCTAATCGGCGACAATTAACTGAGCACCAAAGGGGAAACCTGTTGAAGTGAAATGGACACTATAAGAAACAATGACCTGATCAGCTCTTGTCCTGACTGTTGATGTACAATGTAATACTTTATCCTTTCTAGTATTTTTGTTGTTGTTGTTGTTCTAGTACTAGTGGTTGAACTCTGTAATTAACACACAATTATTCTTAGGTGTTTAAATTTTAACTGAAAAGTGATCCCTGTTAAATATAAGAGTGAGAAAAAGAAAGGGAGGAGATGTACAATTTGGGACATGCTCAATCGGACTTGCCGCAAATGGTGGAGTTAGAAACGTGCCAGGGGATTCCAATACAATCCCATCAAGGTGGCATGTACCAGTGCCATCTCACTAGTCCAAGTGATCATCTTCAGTTCACAATTGATGACTCTGATAGGTCTAAGAGTCAAAGGGATCACACAAACAAGACTAGTGTCTGCTAATACTAACTGACAGAATCAAAAAGGGAAAAAAATGATCCAACATGGGAAGCGGGATACACAGCAGACCCATAGAATGGCAGATGTCCTAAACAACACTCTGGCCTCAGAATTAGCCCTTAAGGCATTCGGATCTGGCTGAAGAGCCCATGAGAGTATTTTAGGCATGGAAAGCCAAGGCACTCTGGAATTTAAAAAAAAAAAAAAAAAAAAAAAGAAGACCTAAATGAAAGATCTCTGCAAGTGAGATCCCAGTGGAAAGAACGGGGCCATCAAAGAAGGAGGTAGCTTTCTCTGAAGGGAGGAGAAGGAGAGAACTTCCACTTTGACTATGACCCTATCAGAATAAGATCAAAGTCAGTGAACCCTAAAGGCTTCCATAGCCTAGGGAGGTTACTGACGCCATAAACAAGAGTGTCAAATTGTTAAATCAACAACAGGAGTCACTGTGTACTTATGTCTCATGTGGGATCTGTCCTTAATGTGTTGTCCAGTGTGAAGTAATGCTATAACTAGTACTAAAACAGTATTTTTACACTTTGTGTTTCTGTGTGGGTGCAAACTGATGAAATCTTTACTTAGTATATACCGAATCGATCTTCTGTATATAAAGATAATTGGAAATAAAAAAAAAAAACCTGGTGTTAAATTGGAAATTGCATAGAAAATTAATCAATTTTTAAAAAATATCATGTAGGATCTCTGTCCTTAATGTACTGTACACTGTTATTTAATGCTATAACTAGTACTCCAACAGTATTTTTTCACTTTGTGTTGCTATGTGGGGGCAAACTGTTGAAATTTTTACTTAATATATACTAAACTGATCTTCTGTATATAAAGAGAATTGAAAATTAATCTTGATGTGAATGGAAGGGGAGAGGGAGTGGGAAGGGGGAGGGTTGTGGGTGGGAGGGAAGTTATGGGGGGGGAAGCCATTGTAATACATAAGCTGTACATTGGAAATTTATATTCATTTTATATTCATTAAATAAAAGTTAAAAAAAAAAACTAAGGTAGGGTGTAATATGCAAAGTAAGAATGCTAATTTTTATTGAGCACGGTGTAATAAGCAGTAATTAATATATGTTTATTTTTAAATTCTCCATATCTGTATGCACAGTGTGGGTAGGTGTGTATGGCTACTTGAAGCTGAGCGCCTGTATAGTGCCTTGAATATAGATGCTAGATACCATCAGACTTCTGTCTCCTAGACTCCTTCCTTCTCTTAAAGTGTCCTTGCCCTGACTTTGTGGTAGCAGAACAACCAATTTACTCAGACTGACTCACGGAATTGAGGGGGTAATAAAGCTGGCCTTCCAGGTTCTAGTTACTGGACTCAGGAGGTCATTTGCTTTTCCAATAGATAACACCTTGATGTTTGGTATTGCCTTGAGGAGTTTCTTTTTGGGGAATTCCAGGTCCAGGGACATAACTACTATCTATATATGGCTACCAGACAGACTGAAGTCTATTTAGCTATCATAAAAATTCTCTGAAGAACATGATATTGCTGACCAATGAAGGGAAGACCACAAGCATCATTGAGCAACCAGGAACCCAGACATGTGCTGACCATGCACTTCTCATTGCAACTTCAACTCATAAGGACCTTCACCTTTAGCCTCTTAGAAAGCCCCAGAATTGATAGCTGCCTGGCTCCTTGCTCTGCACTTTGCCATAAACATCTCCTTTCTCATGCTTTCTCTTGATGTCAGTGATTGGCTTTCTGTGTGTGGGACCAGTGGACCCACTTTTGGCAAATCTATAGCAATACCTTCAACCAGTTTAGGGAATTGCCTTATATCAGGTTTAATTATTCTAATTTTTAAAAAAGATTTATTTATTTATTTTAAAGTCAGAGTTACACAGAGAGAGGAGATGCAGAGGGAGAGACACAGAGAAAGGTCTTCCTTCCATTGGTTCACGCTCCAAATGGCTGCAATGGCTGGAGCTGAGCCGATCGGAAGCCAGCAGCCAGGAGCTTCTTCCGGGTCTCCCATGTGGGTGCAGGGGCCCAAGGACCTGGGCCATCCTCTACTGCCTTCCCAGGCCATAGCAGAGAGCTGGATGGGAAGTGGAGCAGCTAGGTCTCGAACCAGTGCCCATATGGGATGCCTGGAGCTTCAGGCCAGGGCGTTAACCCGCTGCACCACAGTGCTGGTCCCTAATTCTAATTTTTATAGATAGAAATAAACAAGTTCAGAAATTAATAAACTTGTCCAAAGTCACACAAGTAAAACTTGGAAAGAGAAAATTTAATCACATAGGAGTGTGTGCTTGTATAGTCAGTGCTCTAGTCAACAATTGCCTTTCTAGGATCTGACACTGTGCATAGTGGGTTAAGCTGCCACCTATATTGCCGGCATTCCATGTGGGTACAGATTCTAATGCTTCCTGCTGCGCTTCTGGCTCAGCTCCCTGCTTAGGGCCTGGGAAAGGCAGCAGAGGATGGCTCAAGTAGTAGGGCCCCTGACACCCATATGGGAGAACTGGATGAAGCTTTTGGCTCCTGGCTTTGGCCTGGCCCAGCACTGGCCATTGTGGCCATTTGGGGAGTGAACCAGAAGATGGAAGCTCGCTCTCTCTCTCTCTCTTTTTCTCTGTCTCTCCCTCTGCCTTTCAAATAAATAAAATGAATCTTTAAAACAAAAAACAAAACAAAATTTGCTCTCTATATAGACTCACTAGTGACTATTTTCATGGGCAAATGGGACTCCCGTCCAATAAGCCACTCACTGACCATCCTCAAGATAAGATCTTGGCATCCAGGGATGGTGTGATGCTGCAGCAGGGTGAGCCACTCTTTGTGATGCCAGCATTCCAAGTCAGAGTGCTTTTTCAAGTCTCAGCTGCGCAGCTTCCTGATAATGTGCATGGGAAGGCAGCTGATGATGGCCCAAGTCATTGGGCCCCTATCAACCATATGGGAGACTTGTATGGAATTCCTGGGTTCTGGCCCCAGCCCTAGCTGTGTGGTCCTTTGGGGGAGCGAACCATTGAATGGGCAATATCTCCTTGTCTCTCTCTGTCATTCTGCCTTTCAAATAAATAAATAATCCTTTTAAAGAAAAGATCTTGGCATCCTTGTTTAAATGTTGGTTTTGTAAAGGTCTCATGTCAGGATGCTAATTATGGGGTATTGTCCCATTGGTCATTTTTTTTTTAACAGGCAGAGTGGACAGTGAGAGAGAGAGAGAGACAGAGAGAAAGGTCTTCCTTTGCCACTGGTTCACCCTCCAATAGCCGCTGTGGCTGGCGCGCTGTGCTGATCCAATGGCAGGAGCCAGGTGCTTCTCCTGGTCTCCCATGGGGTGCAGGGCCCAAGCACTTGGGCCATCCTCCACTGCCCTCCCAGGCCACAGCAGAGAGCTGGACTGGAAGAGGAGCAGCTGGGACTAGAACCCAGCACCCATATGAGATTTTGGCGCTGTAGGTGGAGGATTAACCAAGTGAGCCACAGCGCCGGCCCTGAATCTTGCTTTTTTTTTTTTTTTTTTTTTTTATTAAACTTTTATTTAATGAATATAAATTTCCAAAGTACAGCTTATGGGTTACAATGGCTTCCCCCCTCCCATAACTTCCCTCCCACCCGCAACCCTCCCCTTTCCCGCTCCCTCTCCCCTTCCATTCACATCAAGATTCATTTTCAATTCTCTTTATATACAGAAGATCAGTTTAGTATATACTAGGTAAAGATTTCAACAGTTTGCCCCCATATAGCAACACAAAGTGAAAAAATACTGTTGGAGTACTAGTTATAGCATTAAATAACAGTGTACAGCACATTAAGGACAGAGATCCTACATAATTTTTTTTTTAAAAATTAATTAATTTTCTATGCCATTTCCAATTTAACACCAGGTTTTTTTTTTTTTTTAATTTCCAATTATCTTTATATACAGAAGATCGATTCAGTATAGTAATTATATACTGAATCTTGCTTTTTTAACTGTGGACTGAATACTTGTTAGAAATGCAAACTTAGGGTCCACCTCAGGTCTACTGATTCAGAATTTGCATTTTAACACGATTTTTAGGTGATTCTTAATGTATGCTAAAGCTTAAAAAGCTAAAGCGATAGCTCACCTGTTGAACTTTTAAGACTTTTTAGTGCTGTCTGGCGCTTGTTCATAGAAACTGTAATTCATTTGGCCTAGGGTGGGGCCTGGACTTTGGTAAGATGTGTGATTCCAAAGTAGACTCATGATTGTGAAATGGAAGGAAGAACTGAGTGCTAAATAACTTTTCGTAAAAAAGATCTAGAGTTTTTTTTAGGTAGCCTGGGAAACAGGTGTTGAAGGCACTAGAAAAGGAGAAATTTAGGATGTCTATGGTGGGTGATGTAGCAATAATATGTTAGGAAGCTGGGCTTTGAGAGGCAGTGTTTCCCAGTGAGAAATGTCCATGAGAGCAGAGCGTGGTGGAGAAGGAATGTAGAGGTTGATCAGGAGGACCTTAAAAGCACAGGTGTACAAGAATAGATTTTAGGTGGTTGTGGTACCGTCTTGAAACGGAGTGAGAGGTGGCCATGAGAGCACTTGACTCCAGAAATTCTCAGATTTCCTGTGAAAAATATCAAAATCTTTATAAGATTGTGAAGGTTAGAGGCTTGAGCTCTTTCAAATATAACCAAAGGAAGACTAATCCTAGAAAGCTGGAAGACTTAGGTTGGAGACATATTGTGATTAGTCATTTGGGGAACAAGCAGATCATAGAAGGATAAATCATCCTTTGAACTTCAGGGCTGAGTAGCGTTTCATTCTGGCTCTTTGGTACCCAGGTTTCTCTTTGCTCCTCGTGCTACCTTCTTCTGGTTTCATGTAGTCCTTTTAGTTGGAGGAGCTTTCAGATTCTAGTCCAGTTATTAGGCCATTATGACTTTTCTTATAATAGATAACACATTTAATACTCCTCTTTGTCCCTGGCTCTTTGTCCTTATATACAGACACTGCTAACCAATACAGAACTTTTCCGGCTGCTGAGTGAAGGATACCTTCCTTTTTAAAAAGGAGACAAAAAACAAACCAAACAAAAAACAAAGCCACATGACAAACCCTGAAATCCTTCTACAGCAGAAGGGTCATTTTTCTATACCTACTGACTTGAGAGGGAAGCATAAGAACGTCCCTTTAGGTATCCAAGTGATTTTCATTAAGCTTATATATACATTCACATTCTGAGCGGCTGTATCTTGTAACACACTCTTAAACCAAAGAAAATATTAGGAGTAGTAGCAAGAGCTTAAATTATTGAGCAGTGGATTTTCAAGGGGGAAAAGCTTTACTTTTTTTTTTCTTCCCATCTAACTGCTCTCGTTCCCTCTGAATGAAGGGAAGGAAGATAAGAAATAGGAGTTGATGAAAATTTGTTTTAGGGAATGACGTATTATCCTAAAAATGTTATTTTTGTGTATATCCTGTCCTGAACCTCATAACAGAGGAGGGATTCTTTGAAGCTTTTCTGCAACTCAGAAATGGCAATGTGAGAAATGGGAAAATGCTGAAGGCTAAGAGTATGGATAGTCTGAACAAGGGTGAGTGCAAGAGGGTGACACTGCGAGATCTGTATCACTGTAACAATCAGATACTATGTAATTTTCACTATCCAAAATGTAGTTGAAAATATCTCAGAAAAAGAATACAGCTAGCCCATGACTAAGCCTATACATTTTGCTACTTAGCAGAGAGTAGAGCCATATTTTTCCTTTTTTGAGTCAATACTCCATAAAATGACAAAAAGTAATTTTCCTCCTGTCAATCTTTAGTTCATGTTACGTGACAACCAGCAAGTGAGCAAATGGGTATCTGGAAGCCAGCCTGGGGATAAAGTAAGAAACTGTTTAGAAAACTGGAGCAGCCAACGATGTGAAGTCATTTAGTATGGTGGCTCTCCTCTATGTTGTTGGAATTGCCACATAAAGAAAGAGGTGCCTAAAATTGGCTGTTAGAATGGACTGGCAGGTGGGAGAAATTCAGTCTGAAAACTGCCTATCTCAATGGCTTTGAGCATCTAAGACATGTTGTTCATGATTAGGACTCTGTTACTAAGAAGGAATTAAATACTATTCTGTATGTTTATTTGATCACAGAAGGGTATTATACTTCTCAGGGAGATTTTCCGCAGCATTGTTTGGTGCTGCGATTTAAGGGGATAAACTTTCACTGTATTAGAAATGTACTTGTAAGACTCACCCTCCATCTTCTTGGTGTACTACTAAGGTGTCACAGTATAAACATTTCATCAGCTCTTAGTTGTTAAGTAGCATGTTTCTCCCTCATCTACTCTGCTGCTTACCTCAGTCCTTTTAAGGATGTGTTAATATCACCCTCACAAGTTAAATTATTTGGTTGCTCATGAAAGTATGTGAGTGTGGACTTCTCCCTGCATTTCCCTTAGTCATAACTTAGCTCACTTTCCTCTCCCCACACATTTTTAAAAAACCCAAAGAAATATCATTTGTTAGGAATGTTTCTTCTACCCTTTCTCTCACCTCTGCTCTGTTTCTCATCTCCTATATTGGAATTTACACCTAGGCAATTCGTTTCTTGGTCACTGTCATTGCTTGCCTCCAATTTTAGCTCTTCAAATGATATCACGCTTCTTTCCCAACACATGTGCTACTAATTCTGCCATTTGACATGTTTACTCCTCACATTTATACAAAACACATTTAAACTTTCACTTTTCATTTTCATCTGCATTTCATTCCTGTTAGGAAAAAACATCACACAAGAGAAGCATCTGCCAGAGGCTCTAGTTCTTGTTTCATTGTACTTATTTTTTTCTTTTCTTTTTTAACTCACTTAGTAATGAGAGGAACTATATCATGATTTTGTAGTAGTTGGCTCTTAATTGTTTCAAGCAAGGTTTAGGTTTAATCTTAATACATTTATACCTACATAAATATATTTTTGGAGCAGTTTTTCTACATGCATATGTATGTCACTTGTGTGGATGCACATGGTCACATATATCATGTGTGTTTATAATCAGGTTAAATGAGTGGTAACTTAACTGTCAATCCTATAGGTAGGAAGTAAATCCATCTCTTATTTAGCACAAAAGCAGCAACAGCTGTGTAGCAGTTGCTTTCAGATTAATAATCAGTTGTTCCCTTGCTTCCAGTTCTGCTAGTGAAATTTCTGCCTTGGACCAGAAAAATCCAAAGCCATAGTTTACCCTTTCAGTACTTCCAAACTGTAGCCAGACCATAGGTTTTATCTTAAGTATGCAGTAGTTTTTCTTTCATTTAATTGTATTTATATAATAACTTCTTGGTCCCTACTTCACCTTCAGAATTCACTCAAATATATTTTAAGTAAATGCAAATAATGCTGGATAGCTCAGTACAAGCATGGAAGTGATAATTTATAATTTGCATTACTTTGTGACCCTCAGCTACTTTTTGCCTTATTTCTGGGAAGGTGGGGCTAGTGGACTGATAGTGGGTATTGACATGACACATAATGGATAAATAGTGAAAAATATTATGTTCTTAAATCATAGAATCCCACTCTTCTCTAATAGTGCAATTTTCCCCGACAATCTGGGTTTTGTGTTCAGGGCTCCCTCTGTGCTATGGAGGATGTCTCAACATTGCTCTGTATGTCATTTATTTTCCCATTTAGAAGTATCCTTATCCATTGATTCTATCTGTCATTGATCTCATCATATGTAATCTCAGGAAGTCCATTTCTTTGGGCTCCTATAACTCACTGACAATAAATTATACAAATTTATTGGTTTTCTTTGTACTTGGTTTCAGTTCATTTGTCTTCCCTTTTTTAAAAAAAAAAATTATTTGACAGGTAGCGTTATAGACAGTGAGAGAGAGAGATGGAGAGAAAGGTATTCCCTCCATTGGTTCACTCCCCAAATGGCCACCACGCCAGAGCTGCGCCGATCTGAAGCCAGGAGCCAGGTGCTTCTCCTGGTCTCCCATGCAGGTGCAGGGGCCCAAGCACTTGGGCCATCCTCCTCTGCCCTCCCGGGCCACAGCAGAGAACTGGACTGGAAGAGGAGCAACCGGAACCAGAACCCAGTGCCCATATGGGATGCCGGCGCCGCAGGTGGAGGACCAAGTGAGCCACATTGCCGGCCCCTCATTTGTCTTTCAGTGTGACTCAGTTTCTCTTTCCCAGCTCTGCAAATAGAACTCCGGGTAACCAATTGGCTACAAGCTTTGTGTCCTACTCTCTCTCCTTCATAGGATATGAAAAACTCTCTTGCTTGCTAAATATAAACTGTTAGTAATAAACTATATTATAGGTATCTCTTATACCCGCATATTGATTTAGAAGAAAAGTGACTTTTTTGGAATGTAGGCGCAATGTGATCCAGAATTTTAGAGAATTTTAAGATTTCACAGCAATGGTGTAAATAGAGCTAGGGAACACCTTGGCTAGAAGGATTTAAAAGGTGTCCAATAGTACATATGAGATTCTTCAGGAAATCTTTTTATTTTAGCTCACAATTCCTATCAAACATGATGATGTGTCCGTAAGTTTCAGTTGGCATAAAATACATCAGTTAATCAGCAACTTCAGAAAATAAACAAAGCTGAGCCACAGAGAATGGTTGCGTCAGCCAGATTGGTTCTCGAAAGTGGTTTTTTTTTTTTTGGGGGGGGGGGAACAGAAAGAAAACTAAAGATCACCCTGTATTGGATGGAAAACTGCCTTCCAGTTACTCCCAGAATGCAGTGACATGAGATACTTGTCCATAATTAGCTGGTGAGATGATATACCTTGATGCTTCACAGTTTGTCCTGAAAACTGAAAACACACACACACACTCTCTCTCCTTCCCACCCTCCCTCCCTCCCTCCCTCACCTCTCCCTCTTCCTCCCCCTCTCCCTCTCTCTCTCTGCTCTCCCTAACTCCCATTGCTCCCTCTGCTTTTTCCCCTCTCCATCCCTCTTTCCTCCTCCCTCTCGCCTTTTCTGTATTTTCAAAAGGTAGAAAAAGGAAACAAGAACCGTAAACAGTACTTAAATGAAAAGATGTCAATTTCACTCACATACCATAAATTCTGAAATAATAACATCATTAAAACTATAGTAGTATATCATTCTTAACAATGTATATGACAATGATATAAAATAAAGTTTGGCAAAACTATATTCCTGCTGAACTATGGTTTTTTACTTTTTACTTGTTGAACTCCTTATTTAGAAGAGCATAAATACTTTGTACTGTAAATTAAAAATATGTTATTTCAAAAACTAAAAAATTAAAAATAAAGAAATACAATGAAGAAAAGTAAGCAAGGAAAACACATCATATAATCACAGAGAACAGTATAACAAACACCCGTGCACCTACCTGAAATTTAAAAATGTAACCATTTTCACATTTTGCTTTGGACTTAAAGCATAGTTAGAGTAGCTCTTCTTTACTTTATTTACGTAGTCCCAATCTTCTTTTTACTTCCCTCATAGAGAACCATTTTATGAACTTGATGTGTTTTTAAAATATTGCTTATAAATGTATCCCTCAAACAACATATGCTTTTGTTTTGATGTGTAAAATTTATATAAATGATAATCCCATGTACTTTACCTAACAAATTATATTCTTACTTTCTACCCTTAGTATACTTTGCACCTATCACCCACAATTGGGTCACTTTCCATAAGAGAACCCATCACATACTTCGACAAGTGATTGGACACGTCATGCTCATGTACTGATCTTCCTTAGTGGGTACGGTCTTGCTGCTCTTTCGTTTTGGTTACCTTTTTCCTTCTTCATCTTTGTCCTGTTTTATTACTTCTAAGATGCACACACAGTCATCTGAACTGTGCATGAGAAAGGACAGCATAGCAAACCCTACCTATCCTCTTGTGGATAAACTTCCTAGTGATAGGTTAGAGTGTTCTGATCTTCACTTTGTGGTGCTGGGATTGACCAATGAATGATGTTGTGGCTGCCACAGTTTTAATTTACCTCCTTTCTCTGGTAGTAGAAGGAACTTGAGTTTTTTACTATTCCTTGTACAAGTTTACAAAGGATTTGACATTTAAAGAGATCTCAGGATCCACTTTTCCTAAATAGTGTGGTTACTAGGTCTTAGAATTTCCCCAGAGGATGGTAAAGATATTCTCTTTGCTGTATTTACCTCCTGGTGTAATTTTCCATTCTGCTTACTGAACTCCCACTCAGATCAAAGAGCCATATGTATGGACTCACTGCGTTATTGGCCAACCCCTGCCCTTTCCTGGGTTACCTGATGCTTTTGCCATGTGGCTTTTTTTTTTTTTTTTTTTAACCACATGTTCCTACCCTCAGCTAAGAACTGACACCTACTCCTGTTTCTCTGCACAGATTTGATTTACTTCTTCTTGTAAGAGAACCAGTGAGCACACTGATACTTAAGACAGATTTTAAGCCTCTTCTGATGAGTTTGAGCTGTATGAGCATTTTGTTCTTAATTTTCACAAACCTTTTATGGTACACAAGGGATGCTGAAGAGAGGAGATAGGGAGGCGAGGTCTCCTTTCCCCAATCTGTTCTGTATAGTTAGCCCTTGGTTGAATCACACTTCCGACTGCACAAGTGGATTTAACCTCTTTGAGGAGGAGGCACTTGGTAATGTCCACTCAATGTTCTTGAGTGAAGTGGGCCCCCTCAAGGAACTCTGTGCTACAGGAATACTGAGCTCTTTTTAGTTTCTTTCTCTTTCTTTCTTTCTGTCTTTCTGTCCTTCTGTCTCTCTTTTTGACAGGTAGAGTTATAGACGGTGAGAGAGAGAGACAGAGAGAAAAGTCTTCCTTCCGTTGGTTCACTCCCCAAATGGCCGCCACAGCCAGCGCTATGCCGATCCAAAGCCAGGAGCCAGGTGCTTCCTCCTGGTCTCCCATGTGGATGCAGGGGCCTAGCACTTGGGCCATCTTCCACCGCCCTCCTGGGCCACAGCAGAGAGCTGGACTGGAAGAGGAGCAACCGGGACTAGAACCCAGCGCTCATGTGGGATGCTGGCACCGCAGGTGGAGGATTAACCAAGTGAGCTACGGCGCTGGCCCCCTCTTTTTAGTTTCTTAACTGTAATGTGTGTATTAGGGATACTTGGAACATTGCTAATAAACCTTTTCTCCATGCTAACTTTTACCCATTTCACCCCAATTGTTCATTCAGATGATTCATGCTCAGGTATTTTATATCTCATCTTACACAGTACTTTCTCCAAAAAAAAAAAAAAATCTTTCCTAATATTCCAAGTCAGAGATGAGTCTCCTTATCACTCAGCACATGTCTTCCCCCCTGACTTACTTGTGTGGCTCCCCAATTAGATTTGCTCAAGCTCTGTGTCTGTCATGTTCAGACTGTACCTTCAATGCTTGGCACAGAATCTGTGCATAGCAAATAAGCCTGCAGATGAGCCAGCATTTGTAAGTTGAGGTAACTCTTATTTTACTCTCTCCAACAATCTTGTGAAAGCATTGACCTTTTTCTTGCTTTCCCTCTTTTTCTTTTCCTAGACACTTTTCTTCAGCAAATTCCAGAGGGAGGAAAGCTGTTTTGCACTTAACCTGTTTATGAGTTAATGCATTGCACATCTGCCCGCTTTAATGAAGGGAGGAAAACATCTTTGCACATTATTAATTACTTAGGTTCACTTGTAAAACTTTGAGTTTAATGAGTATTAAAATTACCTTGCTAAAATCCTCATCTTAAGGGATAGGATGTACCTTAAGCAGGATCTGTATTTCAGCTAAAAAAACAAAAAGCAAAACAAAACAAAACAAAAAAAACCCTTGAATCTTGCTGCTGATAACACCTTTACCAATGTATCCTATGTATAATTTATAGAATTTTTATCTTAGGATTTCACTTGGTTTTTACCAACACTAATTAACCAATAGAAGCATGGTCCCATGTGGGGAGGTACATGAGGCATTCATAGCTCTTTTGTCACTGTGAACTAAGAAGCCCATAGATTCTTATTCATCGGTAAGAAAGTACACCTAAAATTTGTATTGGTTAAGGCATTTCTTTATCCAGGAAACTTTTGTGTCCTTTGGTAGTTGCCCATGCCTATGTAAACCATCTATGGAATAATTACTTAAAAACCTTTGAGAATTTGATCCCCGAGTGTGTAACCAAGCCAAATAACCTCAAAGAAAAGTGAGTTGTTATTTATTTTTTGCCATCCCTTTCTGTATGGTCCTTTGTATATAAGAGGAATATAATCTGGGAAATGACAGCAAACAAGTCAAGAAAAATGGCCCTGCAATGTACCAAGTGGCGGTATACTGACGCATCGCATTTACACTCAGATTATGGCTTATATTAATATCAATTCAAGCTGCTAAAAATTACTCCCACTGGCAGCTGTGTAACGTTGCCTTTTTCCTCCACGCATTTCCTTGTAACAAGTGAAATCTTGGAGTAATTTCTTTAAATAGTTGTAGAAGATAAAATGAAGATTAAGTGCCAATTTCCAAATCAGGAAATTTCACTTCAGTGTGAGGCCTGTTTACTGACGAGGAGCTACTGGCAGCTGAGGTTCCACTTTCTTTGAGAGCTTGCTCCTTTCCAATATTCTGACCTTGGTTTTAATAGACCAGTCTCCTTACCATGTGATGGGAATAGGTGACATAACTTGGCATGGAACAAAATGTGGGTTCTGGACTCAGACCGTCTTTGCTGAGATATCCTCTCCAGTGTCTTCTATTTGTGTTAATTAGCAATTAAAAAAAAAAAAGATGTATTTTTGAAAGAGTTACAATTCCACCTGCCAATATTCACTCTCCAAATGGTTGCAGCAGCTGTGGCTGGGCCAGGCTAAAGCCAGGAGCCAGGAGCATCATTGGGGTCTCCCATATGGGTGTAGGGGTCCAAGGACTTCTGCTGCTTTTCCAGGTGCATTAACAGGGAGTTGAATTGGAGGTGGAGCAACTGGGATTCAAACTGGTGCCCTTATGGGATGCTGGTGTCCCAGGTTGCCACAATGTCAGCCCCTATTCTAACTGCTTACTTGCCACCTAGGCCTGCTGTGAGGATCAAATTAGACAATGTAAGTAAGGTGTTTGGTGCTCTGCCTAACACAGTACATTGAGTAGTTACTCCGACAATGTTCGTTCCTTCCTCCTTCCTTTGTTCCTCTATATAGTCTCCCTCTAGCGGTATTCTGTTCAAAGATCAGTACTTATAACACTTAACCTGTAAATTTCCTTATGATTCCAGGCCTTACTAATTGGCTTCCTGCTTTAGGATACTCTTACTTTTAGTTGGGGTAACCAGTTTGTTGTTCTATTTTTCTAGTTAGATTTGCAAATAAGCATATTCTGAATACTTAACAAAAAATGTCTCTGTGATATCTTATTTTTATGCGGTTACTATGGTATCTAACATTTTGTGTGGTAACCTTGGGGATCCATTAACTATGTAATTGATTATCATTCTCTAGGATCCAGCCAGGTTTATAAGATGTCTAAAAGGCTAATCTCTAATAAGACAAACACAGTGGTTTAACCAGTTTGAGGTTTCAAGCTTCTAGATAATTAGACAGCCATCCTTTCATTCTGTGAGATGACCTAGTTTTTAAGATAAACTCAGCTGGTTAATTTTTTCATATTTTTGTCCTGCAAAAATCCAAATAACCCCCAAATTCCCTATTCTGTTTTAGTATTTGAATGTCGGTAACTATGGATAGCTAAGCAGTTATTGTTCAGTCCTTGATTCTGTCCCTCAGCTTTTCTGTGGTGGGTTTCATTTTGATGGCATGAGAAACAAGATTTAGGAAAGTTAACCAGTAACATTCCTGCCAAATGATCAAATGCATTGAAGGAGTATAACATAGTAATGTTTGAGAGTGCCTGTTTAATATAAATTGAAAGTATGAAATTCTGGGGGCTGGCGCTGTGGCACAGTAAGGTTAATCCTCTGCCTGTGGTGCCGGTATCCCATATGGGTGCTGGTTCTAGTCCTGGCTGCTCTACTTCCAGTCCAGCTCTCTGCTATGGCCTGGGAAAACAGTAGAGATGGCCCTAGTCCTTGGGCCTCTGCACCTATATACAAGAACAAGAAGAAGTGTCTGGCTCCTGGCTTCGGATTGGTGCAGCTCTGGCTGTTGCGGCCATTTGGAGAGTGAACCAACAGAAGGAAGACCTTTCTCTCTATCTCTCCCTGTCACTGTCTGTAACTCTAACTCTCAAATAAAAATAAATAAAATCTTCTTAAAAAAAAGTATGAAATTCTAACTTAAAGGTAGCTAAATCTAAGTTCATGAAAAAATTCACAGCAACCTTGGTTTCAATTATGATATAAACAGAAATCCCAATGTATAAATAATTTATTTCTTTAAATTAGCGAGTGTCACTCTAAAAATTATAATCCATCATTAAATACTGATATCCCTGCTATGCCTCAGTAGAGCGCATTTCAGGGGCTGGCATTGTAGGGTAGCTGTTTGATGCCAGCATCCCATGTTGGAGTGTCTGTTTGAGTCCTGGCTGCTTTGTTTCCAATCCAGGTGCCCATTAATGAACCTGGGAAGATAGAAGATAGCCCAGGTGCTCGGGCCTCTGCCAGCCATGTAGAATATCCACACGAAGTTCCTGGCTTCTGGCTTAGACCTGGTCTAGCCCTGGCTGTTGCAGCCATTTGGAGAGTGAACCAGGTGGAAGATCTGTTTCCCTCTGTCTCTCCTTCTCTTTCTGTTGTTCTACCTTTCACATAAATAAATACATACTTCTAAAAATATTTTGTTAAAATCTACAAAAAAAAAAAAAAAGCCTACATGGAGTTTCCCATTCAAGAAATAACTCAGGGGTGGGTGTTTGGTGTAGTGGTTAAGATGAGACTGAGGATACCCACATTCCATTCTAGATTGCCTTGGTTTGAGTTTCAGCTCTGCTCCTAATTCCAGCTTCTTGCTAAGGAACACTCTGGGAGGCATCAGGTGATGGCTCATATATTTGGGTCCCTGCCACCAATGTGGGAAACCTTGATTAAGTTTCCAGCTCTTAGCTTCAGTCTGGCACAGCCTTAGCTGTTGCAGGCAGATGGAGAGTATGAGCCACTGGAAGGGAGATCTTTTACCCTCCTTGTGTCTCTCTGCCTTTTAGATAAAATAAATTTGAAAAAAACAACTCAAATGCAAAGTAATAGCCATAACTCAAGAATTTAATATTGTGATTTTTTTTCACCTTTAAGACTAAGGAAGGTGATCATGCTTTACAGTTTTTTTTTTTTTTTAAGATTTATTTTTTATTTGAAAGGCAGAGTTTCAGAGAGAGGAGGAGAGACAGAGGAAGAGAGAGAGAGAGAGAGAGAGAGAGAGAAGGAGATTGATCTTCCATCCATTGGTCCACTTTCCAAATGGCTACAATGGTTAGAGCTGGGCCAGGCTGAGCCGGAAGCCTGGAGCTTCTTCTGGGACTCCCACATGGATGCAGGGGCCCAAGCACTTGGGCCATCTTCTGTTGCTTTCCCAGGCAGATTAGCAGGGAACTGGATTGGAAGTGGAACAGCCAGGTCTCGAACAGGCACCCATATGGGATGCCAGCATAGCAGGGGGAGGCTTGACCTGCCATGCCACAGCACTGGCCCCACATTATGGTTTTTTAAGGACTGTGTTGACATATATTTGTTGTCATGACTTATTAATTAATCAATTTTCTATCTACTTGGAGTAGAGAGAGAGAAAGAGAGACAAAAGGAGGAAGAGAGAGAGAGAGAGAGCACGTGCAAGCTTCCATCTGCTGAATTACTCCTCAGATGCCTATGATGGCTGAGACTGGGCCAGGGCCAAAGCTCAGATCTGAGATTAAAATCCAGGTCTCCAACTTGGGTTCCTGGAACCCAATACTTGAGCCATCAATGCTGCCTCCCAACATGTGCATTGGTGGGAAGCTGGCTTCAGGAGCCAGAGCCAGGAAGTGAACCTAGACTCTGATGTGGAATGCAGATATCTTTACTGGTAGGATAAACACTCACTCCCTGACCTAATTATTAATTGCACTCACCTTCACTATCAAAAGTAACTGAGTTTGGACAACAACTTTTCTTTTTTTGTCCTTTTTAGAGTCCTAATTGTAATCCTATTTGTTTCCTGTGTATATAGCATTTTGTGTCCTGGCACCCATCTCTCCAGATTGGTATTTGGAGCCTCTGACAAAGTGGATTTTTGATCCATGTTCAAGATTTTCCTGTTGTTTGTTGAATTGTGTCTACCAAAAAGATATGCTGATGTCTTAATCCCTGGTACCTGTGGCTGTGACCTTATTTGGAAATCAGATCTTTGCAGATATAATCAAGTAAAGATAAGATCATACTGGATTGGAGTATGTCCTGCATTCAATGACTGGTGTCTTGTTAAGAGAAAGATTTGAAGACACAAAGGAGACACAGGGAGGGAGACTATGTGAAGGCTGAGGCAGAGAATGGAGTTAGTTACTATAAGGCAAGGAATGTGAAGGATTGCTGACTACCACCAGAAACTAAAAGAAGTGAAGAAGGATTTGTCCCTGGAGCTGTCAGATAGGGTATGTAGTCCTGCCAACATCACGACTTCAGACTTTTCATCACCAAAGCTGTGAGTGAATAAATTTCTGTTGTCTTAAGCTGCTATATTGAGGTAATTTGTTACCAAAGCCCTGGGAAACACATATCCTCAATTGACCTGTTCTGTGAGATGACTGAGGAGTTCTTTGAAACTCGAAAAGTGAAATTTGTATCCATCATATAATCCATATCTTACAATAGAGCATCCCAAATGTGTACTTGAAAGGAGGTGACAATCCGTCCTCATCCTTGGCTGGCTTAGAAAGTCTCCCAGCTTGAATTTTGCATTTGACACAGAGTCAATATTTTAAATGACATGATCTAAAACATACTCTTAGGCTGGCGCCACGGCTCACTAGGCTAATCCTCCGCCTTGCGGTGCCGGCACACCGGGTTCTAGTCCCGGTTGGGGCACCGATCCTGTCCCGGTTGCCCCTCTTCCAGGCCAGCTCTCTACTGTGGCCAGGGAGTGCAGTGGAGGATGGCCCAAGTGCTTGGGCCCTGCACCCCATGGGAGACCAGGATAAGTACCTGGCTCCTGCCATCGGAACAGCGCGGTGCGCCAGCCGCAGCGTGCCTACCGCGGCGGCCATTGGAAGGTGAACCAACGGCAAAAGGAAGACCTTTCTCTCTGTCTCTCTCTCTCACTGTCCACTCTGCCTGACAAAAAAATAAAAAAATTAATAAAAAAAAATAAAACATACTCTTCAAATTTGCTGAAAATCTTTGTAGTTTGTCTAATATAGTGTGGCAACCATAGATAAACTGACAATTTTTCAGAAATTCTTTAAAAATATTTACATTAGCACCAATATAAGTGTATTTAAACAGTATCCAATTGCTAATTAAAAAATGTATATTTGTATCTTACACAGATACAGCTTTTAACTATAGAATCTCCATATACCTATATCTCTATATTGTATTTATACTTCTATCTATACATGATATTTTTCAAATAATTTCTGTTCATCTATCAGCATGAAATTTCTATCAGCTGATTGACAGATCAAAAGATATTGATTAATATAGATGTAATGACTATTTATATAAACAAGAAATCTTATGAATGAAAACTAAATCTATAATTGAACTGCAGTTATTTACATTTGATAAATGTATTGCACCCTTTTGGAAGCTGCCTTCACTCCATGACGAACTCTATTCTCTGGGAATAGCATCTACGTGCTTTACTAAACTGTGTTAGGATTTAGGGAGAACATTCAAGTCTTGATGGCACTAATAGCAGGACAATCAGGAAGGGGTGGATACTTCTAAAGTCCTGCAGGGGTTTGAGGAATGAGCCATCTGGGCCTCCAGCTGAGGCCAATTGGACCCAGACAAGAGCTGCCAGCAGGAATGGTCTGGATTTGGAAGAGGGCCATCCCTGCCTGAGGAAGTGGGCTTGCCCTGGAGCAGAGGGGAAAGGATGGTAGTGTTTGGAGAAATGACTTGGAAGACAAGTTCTCTCAGAGGTCACAGTAGGGACAGACATATTACAATTATTAACACTGACTGAAGGCAAGCAGCATGATGAGTACTCTTGAGAACATAGAAGCATTCTTGATTTCTGTCCAGGAAATCATTTATTATCAAAGAGTTTAAATCTTTGATGTCCTTGCTCTTTAAATTTTTGGTTTGCAGAAAAGTCGATTTATTTGAACCAATGAGACCACTTTCTTTTATCAGCTCTGTCCCAGACATTACGTTTCCATTGAGAAAGTCTTCTGGTACTGTTCTCATTTCTTTATTCTCATTGTTTTGGCATCTACTTTAGAAGAAAAAAAATAATCTCCTGGCTCATCAATAACTTTTCTATTGGTAGCTACTAGATTCTGTGATTTACTAAAATTATAGCTCACGTTCCTGCAATATCTAGTTCCTACATTTCTATAAGCACTCCGTTAATTCCAGAGCAGGCAAAGAGGACGCCAAAAGAAATCTCATCCACTGTAGTTAATCTTGTGTTTTAAAATGAACTTGGTGGGGCTGGCACCATGGCTCACTTGGTTAATCCTCCACCTGCAGCACTGGCATCCCACATGGGTGCCGGGTTCTAGTCCCAGTTGCTCCTCTTCCAGTCTAGCTCTCTGCTGTGGCCTGGGAAGGCATTGGAGGATGGCCCAAGTGCTTGGGCCCCTGCACTCGCATGGGAGACCAGGAGGAAGCACCTGGCTCCTGGCTTTGGATTGGTGCAGCGCTGGCTGTATTCAACCATTTGGGGGAGGGAGTGGACCAACGGAAGAAGACCTTTCTCTCTGTCTCTCTCTCTCACTGTCCATAACTCTACCTGTCAAATAAGAAAAAAATGAACTTGATGAAATTTTGTTTAAATATGTGCTTTTCTTTAAAAAAAGTTTATTTATTTGAAAGGCAGAGTTTTATACACACACACACACACATGCACATATATATATATAGAGAGAGAGAGAGAGAAAGAGAGAGAGAGAGGAGGTCTTTATCTAGTGGTTCACTCCTCAGATGGCCACAATGTCTGGGGCTAGGCCAGGCTGAAACCAGAAGCCAGGAACTCCATCCAGATTTCCCACTTGTGTGGCAGGAGCCCAAGCACTTAGGCCATTTGGGCCATCTTCCACTTCCCAGGCACACCAGAAGGGAGATGGATCAAAAGTGGAGCAGCCTGTACTTGAACTGGTACCCATATGGGATGCCGGCCTTGCAGGTTCAGCTCACCTGCTGCGCCACAATGCTGGCCCCTAAGTATGTGATTTTTTTTATTTAATGACACAATTGCTTTCTTCCAGTTATATAGAGGTATAATTAACAAATAAAAATGTATATATATATCTTTATATTCAAGATGTACAATGTGTTGATTTTATGTGTGTATACATTATGAAATGGTTATCACTAATTAGCACATCCATCATCACACGTAGTTCCCATTTGTATGTGGGGGATGGGGTGGGGAGAATGAGGATAATTAGATCTACTCTGTTGGCAAATTTCAAGTAAACCATACAGTCTAAGTAACTATAATCACCATGCTATGTGTTACACAACCAGAGCTCTTGTCTTATAACATACAATTTATACTCTTTGACCAGTATCTTCTTACTTCCCCTGCTGCCCTGTCCCTGGAAACCACTAAGCTACTCTCTGCTTCTGTGAGTTAAACCGTTTTTAGGTTCCACATATAAATGAGATCATACAGTCTCTGTCTGGCTTACTTTACTTCACATAATATCCTCTAGATTCATCCACCCTGTCTTAAATGGCTGGAATTACTTCTTTTTATGGCTGAATAATATGTCTGTGTATGTGTGTATGTGTGTGTAGTATGTGTTTATCTTTTCATCCATTGGCAGACACTGAGGTTGTTTCTGTACCTTGGCTATTATAAATAATGCTGGTGTGAACTTCGTACAGATACCTCTTCAGGACACTGATTTCACTTTGTATATATACCCACTTGGGGTTTCCTGAATTACGTGGTAGTTCTGTTTATAATTTCCTGATGAACTTATATATTGGTTGTGCCAGTATACATTCCCTCCAATGTAAGAGTTCCCTCCTCATACACTTGCTATCTCTCATCTTTTTTTATAGTAGTCATTCTAGCTATTTCATTGTGGTCTTGATAAAACATGTGATTGGTTTTAGTGTGGTTGCATCAAAGGTGATTCAAAGAATTATGATATTGATTTGATCTGATCTCTTGCAAAATGAGTCTATGGTATTAGCCACTTCTCTGTGCAGTACTATCAGGAAAAGCGCAGTAGCCAATATAGCCATGAGTACCATGACAGAGAATCCAAAGCAAAATTCCTGCCAATGAATTTTTGTTCTTCAACTACCTAAACTATTTTATTCATACTTTCATTGAATTATTGACTTTGGCATTATGGGGATAATAATTAAGCAGTGGCTTATTGTTATCAGAAATACGCATGGGGCTGGCGCTGTGGTGCAGCGGGTAAAGCTACTGCCTGCAGTGCCGGCATCTCATATGGGCCCTGGTTTGAATCCCGGCTGCTCCACTTCTGATTCAGCTCTCTGATGTGGCCTTGGAAAGCAGTAGAAGATGGCCCAAGTCCTTGGGCCCCTGCACCTGTGTGGGGACTTGGAAGAAGCTCCTGGCTCCTGGCTTTGGATCGGCACAGCTTCAGCCATTGTAGCCAATTGGGGAGTGAACCGGTGGAATAAAAGACCTCTCTCTCTCCCTGCCTCTCCTTCTCTCTGTGTGTAACTCTGACATTCAAATAAGTAAATAAATAAATAATTCTTTGGGGGAAAAAAAGAAATATGCGTGAGACCTTAGAGAGTTTATCTTCAAAATAGTTGTGTCTGGGCACCTCTGGAACTTTTTTTTTTTTTTTTTGGACAGGCAGAGTTAGACAGTGAGAGAGAGAGAGATTGAGAGAGAGAGAGACAGAGAGAAAGGTCTTCCTTTTTCCGTTGGTTCACCCCTCAAATGGCCGCCACGGCCGGCGTGCTGCGCTGATCCGAAGCCAGGAGCCAGATGCTTCCCCTTGGTCTCACATGCGGGTGCAGGGCCCAAGCACTTGGGCCATCCTGCACTGCCCTCCCGGGCCACAGCAGAGAGCTGGACTGGAAGAGGAGCAACTGGGACAGAATCTGGCTCCCCAACCGGGACTAGAACCCAAGGTACTGGTGCCGCAGACTGAGGATTAGCCAAGTGAGCCACGGTGCCGGCCAACCTCTGGAACTTTTGATCTTTTTCTTCCCCGTGTTCCCAGGATACACATCAATTATGTGTAGTTTTTGCAAAACCAACTGAAATGAATTTGTTATATATCTCTGAAAAAAATACATTATTTGCAGGAATGCTCTGCTGTATGTCAAATACTTAGAAACCCAATGATCTCAATAGTACCCTAGTTTTTATCTCATTATTTCCCCCTCCAGAATGTAATGCTTGTACTGTGTGCATAATAACAAGCTTAATTGTCTCTATATATGTGGAGTTTGCAAATTTAAAACCACTGAATTCTGTGTTCCTGGCAGTCAAACTTGCCCATAACTATGCATACCAAAGCCATTTATTTATTTTAGATTTTTAACATTTTCCCCAGTTTAATCTCCTGACAGTAGCCGGGACAAACTAATATGGATTTTATCTTTCTGTTTCCTCTGTTGGATGTGATGCTTCAATAGTAAGAGGATCTAGAAGGAGGTTGGTTGTCGAGAGATGAACGAAGAGTCTTTATTACTCAGATAATGAATCAAAGGACAGCCCCTTTCTGGATAAGGTAGAGTAGATTGATAAATGCTAAGATAGATGCAGCAAAGTAAAAAGTGGGGTGTCTAATAGTCTGCCACAGCTGTAAACATAACACAAAATAAACCAGTAAAGGATTAACAAAGTAATAGAGGGTTAAATAGTATTGTAATAGACTATATTTCATTTGAGACTGTTTCTACTGGAACATATCACAAAGCTAAATTGGAAATAAAGGCTATTAAGTTCCAGTCAACCCATGAAATTATTACTGCAAACATTCATTATTTTTGGAAGCTGCCTATTGACAGCCCTTTGCTTGAAGAAAGAATTATATACCCAAGTCATAGTAGAACACAATCACTGAGTTTCAGAATATAAATTTATCACTGTGTTCATAAACCCATGCCATTCTTTCAGGCAGTATTTAGGTAAAATATATGTATACTCTTTTTGTTTAAACTCTTTTGGTGACATATGTTATCTGCTGAAAATTCTGATGTTGAAATCCAGATTATGCACAAAAACTAAAAATAGAATATCTTTGTATATTAAAATATAGGACAAAGAATAAATAGAAATGTCTGAAGATACAATGTTGAACATTTATGTGGAATTATCTTACTGTATAAATAGAAATGATTTGTCACTTATTAATTGAAAAAAATTTATTGGATAGCTGGTTGTTCCAGATACTCAGCTAGACAATGGGAATAATTCATGCTCCTTGTTGTTGTTGACAGTAAATCAAACACTATAGCTTAGAGTATGTAAATGCAACTTTAGAGTTGTGCAGAAGAGGCCTTGGGTGCACAGGGGAGAGACATTTCAATGGCACATAGTTAAAGGAAGACTTGTCACAGAGATGTCTCTTGAACTGAGTTTTTATTTAAATATTTATTTTATTTATTTGAAAGGTAGAGTTACAGAGAGGTTGAGGGAGACAGAGAGAGATCTTCCATCTCTGGTCTACTTTACAGATGGTTACAATGGCTGTGGGTGAGCCAAGCCAAAGCCAGGAGTCAGGGACCAATAGCTTCATCTGGGTCTCCCATGTGGGTGCAGGGGCCCAAGCACACATGCCATCTTCAACTGCTTTTCCAGGTTCATTAGCACAGAGCTGGACAGGAAGTAGAGTAGACAGGACATGAACCAGTGCCCATATGAGATGCCAGCGTTGCAGGCTGTGGCTTAACCCACTATGCCAGAAAGTCAGCCCCTTAAACTGAATTTTAAAGAGACATCTTACTATGTTTTGCTTTGGTGTAAACAGAACAAAGACAAAGGGGAAGTAAAAGAAAGTTGTTCTGAAAGAATGCTAAATGAAAATTTAGATTCTTTTTTTTTTTAAATTTTATTTAATGAATATAAATTTCCAGTGTACAGCTTATAGATTACAATGGCTTCCCTTTCCCATAACTTCCCTCCCACCCGCAACCCTCCCCTCTCCTGCTCCCTCTCCCCTTCCATTTGCATCAAGATTCCTTTTCAATTCTCTTTATATACAGAATATCAATTTAGTATAAAGATTTCAACAGTATGCACCCACATAGAAACACAAAGTGAAACATACTGTTGGAGTACTAGTTACAGCATTAAATCAAAATGTACAGCACATTAAGGAAAATTTAGATTCTTAACGCTTTTTAAAGTCTCTTACAAGGTCATAGGCTTGATAGAATTGATAATCTTTGAGTTTCAGTACTCACAGCACCTTTGGATTCTTGAAATTCTGTGATGCAAGATTGTATAAAATCCATTTTGAAATTTTTTTTAAAGTTTATTTATTTGAAAAGCAGAATAAGAAAGAGCAAAGGGAGGAGAGAGTGACAGCAAGCGGGGGCTGGACCAGGCTGCAGCCAAGAGCTATAAACTCCATCCAATTCCCCCATGTGGGTGGCAGGAACCCAAGTACTTGGGCCATCACCTGCTGCCTCCCAAGGTGCAGGTAGTAGAATCAGAAGTAGAGGTGAAATCCATCCCACACACTTCTATATGAAATGTAGGCATCCCAAGTAGTGACATAATCCAGTGTGCCATAATATCTGCCTTTGTTTATTATTTCTTAGGACAGTATTTTTGAGAGTGACAGCTCCAGCAAATTATATTTTTTGTCATCTGTCTTGAGAGATTTATCAATTTTAGAGTATTAAAAAGTTCTTTGTTTATGCATCTTGATTTTGATAGAATACCGTGTGCCCGGCAATACAAACCTGGTGAAAAGGATGCTTTTCCTGTGTAACAGGAACACTATTGAAGCGATCTGATACATCAGTTCTGATTCGAACAAAGTAAACTTTAGTTCAAATAGAGATATCCATTTACACAGGACTCCTCTTTGATAGAGCAAGACAAGTACTTTTTATAGGTCAGTGTACTTCCTATTTGAATTTGATACATCTTCGGCATGAACAAGTTTAGGAGGCTTTTTTATTTCTATCTTAAATTTACTGGGTCAATTAAAACTTGGTAAATTTGTGGATTTCTTTCAATCTGGCAATGAAACATAGAAAATACTTTTGTTTGATATTTTATAGCGATGATAAGGCATACAAATAAGAATATCCATAATCCAGAAGTAGTGAAGTCATACAAGGGAAAATATATTCAAATTTAATTGTTTGATAAAAAATATCCTTGGAAAGAGAAAATTGGGTATTTGGTGAGTTAATTTCATTATCATACATAGAAAGATTTTGTCTTGTAAAATATGGATGTGGTTGATAATGATCACGTTATAACTAAACATACTTCCTTTTTTAAAAATTTTATTTAAGGTATACAAACTCCATGAATTTCATACATACAAATTTAGGAACACAGTGATTCTTCCCACGGTACCCCCTCTCTCGCCTGCACACCTCCTCTCTCAGAATAAACTGAGTCCTGAGATAAGGTCTTTTGAGAACCCAAGGAGTTAGACTGAGTTTGATGAAAGTTCCGTTTAAGTTGAATTTCTAGCAGCAGCCAAAGAGAGTTTAATTTTTCTGTTATTTCTTGAACAAATTTTGCTTTAAAGACTATAAAAATATATGGATTTAGGATAATTTGTGGATATGATTCCTGTGTACTCTATTTTTCCATTATCTTCTTCCTCCTCCCTTAATCTTTCTTCGTGTCATGTAAATCAAACTTTGGAATAGTCCATTTGACATCTGATTGTTAAAAACAGCAGCAGCAACAACAGGAGCAACAATTCTAGTCATCCAGTTATTACTGAGTATCTGAAATAATATGCCTCCCATATCATGGAGTTTTCTTAAATTTCATTTGATTTGAGGGAAGGGCGACATATTTAAGTAACTAGAATAACCTATGGTTTAATATTTTTCCAAGATTTGAACTTTTTTCTCTACGTTTTTGACTTGAAAATGTTTCTAATCTCTTCTTCCATGTCTACTCATGCATGTGATACTCCACCCTCCTCAAATTTGCAATGCACTTTCAAGCCCTGTGTCTTTACTCATGTTGATCTCTCAGTCTCCATTCCTTAAATCTTTCTGCACCCTAGTAGATGGGTTGTAGGATCACCTCTTTGGTATGGAGGAAAGGGCAGGACAGACATTAAATACAAAGAAACCTGGGCACAAGTTCTGTCTCATAGCTCAGCTCTCTTGGGTAGATTATTTTATCTCCTTGAGCTTTAATTTCTTCTAAGTGACAGAAAATGTGTTGACAACTCTGCCCTCCTCTACCTCCTTCTGTGAGGTGAGGCTTTCTCTGATGACACTAGCCATTGCTTCACAATCAGAATTCTTTCTTCTTTTGTGTTATCATGCTTTTTTTCCATATTAAGGTTTATAACTGGTTGTATATATGTGTTTATTTCCTTTAATAAGCATAAATCCCCTTGAGGGAAGGGACAATATTTTGCCTAGAGTGTGCTAGCATTCAGTCAAAATACAGTGACACTTAATAAAGTGGAATTGTATGCTTCCTCTCCCTTCTCTCCCCCACCCCCACACTCTAATTTTCTGTTTCCAGAGTCATCTTTAGGCATTTCTTAGGGTCTGATGTTATAAGATATATATGAAACTATAATAGATAGTAGTATAATCTCAGCTTAGTTTGTCTTTCTGGGAGTTTATTTTATTTTTGCTTGTTTTCAGGATCAGAGAACTGAATTATTCTTAAGTAAACCTATTCTTACATGAGTGTTGTTGGTATAGTGCAGGATGACTTGGTTTCTTATTGAGGTTTCTATTCCTGATTGCCTTAAGGTAGATCTAAACTGGGTGCAACATTAGGGCCATGATAAAATGAAAAGCATGAACGGTCCTTTTGCTATGGCTTGCTTTAAGGGGAACTCTAAACACAGCAGTAAAGCCTTCTTCCTTACTTTGTCTATGTATGCCCTGCAGGATGAGCAAGGCAAGAGAACAATTGTAAGTGAACAGAGGCACACACACCCACCTGCCCCAGAGAGAGAGAGAGAGAGAGAGAGAGAGAGAGAGAGAATGCATGCAAGCTGGGTGACGTTGGTGACAGAACATTTGGCATGCTTCTTCTACATCTGCTGGAGAGAGCCAGCCAAGCCACCTGTTGTATTTCAGTTCCCCATTCCTCAGGGAATTGCTGCTTGCAGCAAAATGTTTAAGATAGCAACAGTCCACAAGTATAAAAAAGTTGTAGGTCACCCAGTTCTTTCCCCCAGGGATCCCTGTCAGACCATTCTGTACTGTATGTACTTTAATACAATACAGGACATTTCTGAAACAGTGCCCTCTTTGTCTAGCCCAGTTAAAACATCCTAACAGACAAAGGTTTCACTCTGTTCTAAAGAAGATGAATCCCCAAATTGCATTGTTTAGAAGGTCAAAAAGTGTGTCCCTGATTATCTGTCAACAGAGTCACTTTCAAAACCTCCTGGTGTTTTCCACTTTATTCTTTTTGTTCACTGGGTCTTGAATGGAGGAGGCTGCAACTTATCTTATCCCAGGAAATACACTGCAGAGTGTGTCACCACAATGAAGAAAGGTTTAACCTGTTTCTGTTAAAACCCACAGAAGACCTTTTACCCCTTTCTAGGCTTAAGCGCTGCCTCCATTGGCTTACTTTTAAAGTGTTATCTTTCTTTCAATCATTTGTTCATTTATTCTCTCCTTATTGAATCAAGAGAAATACATAGAGGTTAAAATCAGCAAAATCCAGTTTTATTTGGGAGTAGCATTACAATAGAAATAGCAATCAGAGTGTGTGTATAGTACTAAACTATGGACATATTCAAAGAGGTTGAAGCAAGGGGAAGTTTTTTTTAAAGGTAAACAGAAGAACTATGCAATATATTTTGAAACAATAATTTTTGACTACAGTTATTAAAACCATAGGTCACCTCAATTCAAGGTTGAATAGACAGGTGCTAGAAAGATTTCCTGCAGAAATACTTCTTGTGTAAGGTTCAAGTGACTGCTGTGCAAGTTTGTGATTCTGACAGTCTTATGATAGTCCCATCAGACAACCAAGAAGAACCTCCTGGCTTCATTTAGTTTTTGTTAGGGTTGTTGCAAGTGGTTTCATACCAGTTTTGATGGCTTTCGTAGTATCATGGGAAAGGCTTATAGAAAGAATGTAAAAGCCACTTTCTCAGTGTTTTTTTTTTGTTGTTGTTGCTGTTTGTTTTTTGTTTTTTGTTTTTAATTTGAAAGAGTGTCAAAGAAGGAGAGACACAATCTTCCATCTGCTGGTTCATTTCCCAAGTGACCCCAACAGCCAGGGTTGGACCAGGCCAAAGCCTGAAGCCTGAATCTCCATTCAGGTCTCCCATAAAGGTGGGCAGGAACAGAAATATTTTGACCATCTTCTACTGCCTTCGCAGGACCGTTAGCAGGGAACTAGATTGACAGCAGGGCAGCCTGGACTCAAACCAGTGAGCTGATATGGGATGCTGAAATTAGCAATAATCATGCCTCGGATAGACCTCATTGGCTATGGTACTGCCACTGTGCAAAGGTAGGGATGCTGAAATTGCAGGCAGCTGCTTAACTTGCTGTGCCACAGTGCCAGCTCAGAGAGTCTTATTCAAACAAATCTCGACCTGGTCAAACAGAAGTTCCAATTTCAACTGTTCCAAGTTCTTCATTTTATAACAGAGGCATCTGGTACTCAGAGTGAGGAAGTGAGTTTTCAGAAAAAATAAGGAAAAACTAAAATCTCCCAAAGCCAAGCCCAAAAAATATCAAGAATGAGCCTTCCCAACGTGCAAAGCCTAGGACATTGTTTTGCTTCCCTTCTGTCCACATCAGCTGGATAATAACCCTCCAGACGTGTTAACCAACCTCTGTGAGCACTCGCCATGAAGTCTCAGGGAAGGAGCTGCTGCAGGAGTTGTCAAGAGTCCTGAGCTTGCTTCATTCTGTCTGGCTGGATCAGGCTGCTCGCTCTGGGATGTCTCCTCACCAGACTTTGGAGATTGTCTGGCTCATTTTAGGGAGAAGAGACCTGATCCCCACCTGGCTGTGGAGACATGCCTAATATTAAACAACTGGACCAATTCTGGCCTTTTGTTTGTATTTAGCTTTTATAACAAGCCCTTCTAGCTCATTTTTTTAGTACGAGCAAGTGACCTATATAACCTGTGATTGCCCATCAGAGAGTGGAACCTCACACTTTGGGTTCAGTCTTCAGACTGATCAGCTGCTTTTATCTTAGTGTAGGGGTAGATTACTTCATTTCTTCAAAATTCAGGCTTCTCATCTATAAAGTGAAGAAAATATTAGAACTTGACTCATAGAATTGATTCCAGGTTCATATAAATCAGTAAGTGAAAAAGCATTGGCTCAATAAAACCAATGAACATTAGCTATGTTATCTCTTCTCTAGAGACCCTGATTAATAATAGGCTTATTTTGCTAATTCTGCCATATTTCACGGCCGTTGCTGGTCAGTGCAGGAGTGTGGTGCTCTAAACACTGTTACTTCCTCTGTTCAGGTATTTCGGAGAAGGCAGTGCGGGTGCATTCCATGTGCTTAGGAATAAGGCTGCTCATGTGCTGTAGAATGTCTTCTGCACCACTGGTGCATTGCATGGCAGTGCTGCATCCTCTGGTGCCGAGCTGCTGCTGGTGGCTCACGGTAAATCTCTCTTGCACTACTGCCTCTTCTGCCAGGGACTGCTGCCGCTGCTCAAACTGGGAATAACATCTGTAGTGAACTGGGTGTGGGGAATGTTCCTCTGCCAGTTTTTGGATTAGCCTTTATTAGAAGCTCAAAGCAGGGTCACCTTATACTCCAATGTTTTTAGTCTTTACATACAGCCATCTGTTTCCTTAGGGCCCAGAGATGAGCCCCTGAAGTACCGAAATGGAACAAATCAAGCTAGTTTATTACCTAAGGCTTTAGACTTGACACTGTCTTCCCTTCAGAAGAGTTATCTTCCAAGAGGTTCCAGAGTCCCTTGGACAAATAGATGAGCAGCCAGATCTCTAATTCACATCTTCCCCAACTTTGAGTCCCAGCTGTGGAACTCCCGCTAATGCTCATTTAACTTGACATATCAATAAGAATTCATATCAATAAGACTCATCTGAGTGAAGAGGAGGAAGTAAGGCACCATGTGTGTGACCAGCCACATTCTGAGCCAGGGTTAAAACTTCTCCCAGGCGTTAAAACCTGCCACACAGCAAAGCTAAGGGACATAACATTTTGATTTTAACGGCAAAATCCCATATCTGTTTCAAAATGGCTAGTTTAAAAACCCAGCCTTCCTAAGACCTGCCAGTATTTAAACGACTGGTATTGGTTTTCATTTTTTGCTTCGACTTTTAGCATCCCTTAGAGCTGCCACTTACTAATGGGTTAGGTGTGTGCGATGCCAGGGATAGCAAGGAAGTAGCTTAAGGGATGTCACTGGTCATCAAAGAATCTTTTTTCTTTGAGCTGTGAAATGCATCTGAGTCACAGAGGCAGACAGTGACACTTGGTGCATCGAGAGACACTGAACGTTTATGTCAACTATGCGCTCTACACGAGGAGGAACAGGTTCAGCCACTAGGCAAGTAACTTACCTTAGAGCTCTGGAAAGAAAAGGAACTTTATGTTAAGTAACAGCTAAAATACAAGGATACTTTTCTAATCCATTTTTGGAGAAGGATGAAATTCAAAGGTAAGTTTAGTTTGCTATAGAAACTTCTGAAATTCATGCATAGGTGTTTTCACAATATGCGTTTCCCACAAACTTTGTGAGATACCCTCCTAGAAACGAAGTTTGAACTCACCCATTTCAGTCTGTTTCCATAACTTTTATCATTTAGGACCATGGAAACAAATCCTCACAAAGGGGTGGATATCCCAAAATAAGTTAACTTGAACTTCATGAAGCAGAAGCATAAACATTAATATAGAATATAAAATTTATATCCAGGAATATAAATATCTGTGTGACAAGAAAAGGCAACATATATGATATAGTTCCTATATGTAGGTTTCTACAATCTAAAAATAGGGATATGGAAAATGCACTGATAATTCTATGAAATAATTTGCTAAATAAATAAGTGAAATAGATGCTTGACCTTCAGAATAAACTATCGCTTTTATTTGATGGGATAAGGAGCCTAGAACTCCATCTGGGTCTTCCACATGGGTAGGGGCCCAAGTTCTTGGGTCAGCTGCTGCTTCCCCAGGTGCATTAGCAGGGAGCTGGATTGGAAATGCAGTAGCTGGGACCCAAACTGGTGCTCATGTGGAATGTTGTAATTGTAGGTGGCAGTTTAACCTGCTGCTCCACAAGGCCAGCTCCAACCTTTTAGGTATTTTAAAGTAACAAAAAGCTGACTAATACATTGATCCAGGAGAAAAACTGTAATTCAGAGTTTGAAGTGCCACTTTTACTAAATGCATGTCATTTTCATACCACCTTAAGGTCGAAAGATTGTGAATTGAACCCTGATAAGCCTGGAATAGTCCAGAATGTGGTATGCAGTTTGATACTCTCCAGAGATGTTGGAGAGTAGCAGGAGATACAGCTAGGTCCCGTCAACCACATGATCACAAGGGTAAATAACCAATACTCCACAGTGTACTGTGTTGTCAACATTTTTAGATGCTATATTTTGTTTTATCTAGTTTCTCTGACATCCATCTGTTGGTCTACATGGGATATTCCATACTTTATTTTAAAATAGGCTTTGTGTTAGATAATTTTCCCCAACTTTAGTATAGTGCAAATGTTCTGAGCATGTTTCAGGTAGGCTTGGCTAAGCTATGTTATTTATTAGTCTAGGTATATTAAATGCATTTTCAACTTACAGTATTTTCAGTTTACAATGGGTCTATTTAGTACTTAACCCCATTACTAGTCAAGGATTATCTGTATTCTTGAATAGTCAGATAAGATCACCATTAAAACTGATATATACGCAAAGTAGTGTTTCGGGGATTTGATCTTTGAATCACGTGGGATGGATCAGGGAGGTAGGACGAAAGATAGGCAGACTGATTAAGAGGCTTGTAATATTGTGTGGGGTGGTCACTGCGAGCATTTATATGGGTTAGGAGTTACTATAGCAGGGAAAGCTTCTGCAAGGATGTGGGATAATGAAGTAGGTGAATGAAGAGTCACAGCTTTGGTGACTTGCTGACTATCATGGTGAAGGAGGAAGGAGTCGGAGAGATGACTTCAGGGTTCTAAGCTGGATGACTGGGAGCCAGTGAGACAACAATAGAAATGGGAAAATTATGAGAAGGGAAAATGACTTTTGCTTGGATTATTGCAAATATTTCCAAAACCCCCTTTTTTTTTTTTTAAAAGTAAACCTTTTCAAGTTGGCAAATTAAACCTTAATTCCATTAAAATCTCACAGTCTGAAAGGCCATCAATGGAGAGCAATTAAGATAAAGTATGTGAAAGGTAGATTATACATTGTAAAACACACAGAGAGGTAAAGTATTAGGTATATTGACAAAATCGTTACTTCTCTAACCTAAGAATTTGTTGGAAATTATTATCTGAAGGTGTAATTTTTATATGGAACTACATTCACTTTTCTCTAATAAATCAATACTATCCCTAGGGGATTGGTTTTAAAAGATTAAGTAGCTAACACCTTAAATGAATGGGGCTTCAGCTAATTATTATTTTCTTTACTAAGGGATTTTCATAATAGCATCTGAAATTTGAGATTAGTAATACTAGCTGATTTATTCTATGTGCTAAACTGTTCTTGATTCAGATGGGACTGAGTTTGAATCCTTGCTCCCCACTTAATATTGTGTGATTATTTTATTTTGTAGGATAAGACATGGTGAAATTGAAGTAAGTTGTTATGTGTGAAGTGTGTACCCCAGTGTCTGCTATATAGTAAACTTGAACATATTTTAGGGGGTATATTTTCAGATTCACTGGCCTGTTATACTTTCACCCATGGATGGCCATTTGTATTATATCCACTTAATTACATAGCATTCTTCCCACAGCTGATTGATGTCTCCACTGGTGGAAGCCAAGGGGCCGGGCAGTTTTGAAATGCATAATCTCTCATTAGAAAAGTTAAAGTTCTGCCTCAATAGTCATTCCCCTACACTATTTTTATCCTTATTATTGTCATCATTTCAGAATTGAGGAGCTAAAGAAGTCCCTTGAGAAGACAAGTTGTGATAAAGAGGCAAATCTGATTCATTTAACAATCTGTTCTCTGCTCAATTATCATTCTTGCTTTGGTCTGTCATATTTACAAAGATACCCTAGCCTTAAAATGAGGGTTTCTCGTCATTACCTAATGAATTTTAGGTTCATTTTAGATGACGACAATTTTTTTTTTTCAATTAAATTTTCTCAAGTAGTTTGTCCCTTTAAAAAAAGTCTGGAATTTTCACTTCTAATAGTTCACATGAAAACAAGATAACTTTCTTCTATCTGTGGCTTTAATAAAGGGAGAAAAAGCCTAGTGGTTTCAGTGTTAGTTTGATATTCACATCAAAGAAAACAGCTCTCCAAGCAAGGCTCTTCTTAAAGCCCAAAGCAGACTTGTCAGTAATGCAGAGCCAGGAACTGTGAGCAGATATCAGGACAACGCAGCTTCCGTGGGAATCAAGACAGACCCACCTGTCTGATTTTTTTTTCCCCAGACATAACTAATAACTCAAAAAGTAAGCCAGCCAGCTGAGTGAAAGACATCAAACAATTGCATCACTATTTCCCTTGAGGGATTTGGTCCTGAAGACTAAGCAAACCCTCTTGAAATTAGCTCTAATTAAATGCTGTGAATCTCCTGTTCTACCGTTCAGAAAACGGATTGCCTAATGGTGTTTTTTTTTTTTTTTTCATGTTACTAAGGGGTGAGAGAATTGAGATTATTTACAAGAAGATTAAAAGCATGGAAGGGACAAAAGGAAATAGGGTGAAAAAAAATAATGCCAAGGCTATTCTAGATCCTCTGTGGATATATAGATAGTGGCCCTAAATAATCACTCAGTGTGTGTTGGCAGCATTGGTTTACATGATCACTCGTGACACAGTAGCCGTATTCATGAGGTGATACACAGTCATGTAGACTGTTAAGATGGCTTACAGTGCCTTCCACACAATGCTGGCTGACTATGCATACAAAAACCAGTTCTTTGTGTTCTCACATTTCCAGCAGTATCTTCTCCAAAAGATGACACTACTAAGCAGGGCATCTAACACTAACTAAACCAGTTAGATTGGTACTGGTACTCTGTTACCCATTATTGTTATTTTACAATTTGGCTGTACATAGAAAGTTTGGGGATATCATTATAATCCAGCAAGCAGTTTCACTTGAACATGGAAAAAAAAAAGACACAAATCATGTTCATCTCTTATGTTCTTATACAGCACTCCTGACTCACTTGGAGACCAGTGGCTCTTTGTTTAGCTTTAGTTTTTATCTTAGTGGATGGTTCCTTTACACTATAGCAGCATCTCGGTGTAGCATAACAAATCCTCAGATGAGCAACATCAGTGTCACCTGGCAATGTTAGACATGCACATTCCTAGGTCAATCCCACTACAGTTGAATCAGAAACTCTGCAGTGTGTGTCCAGCAATATCCTTAACAAGCTCTCCAAGTTGATTCTGAAGTCCGCTGAAGTTTGAGAATCACTGCACTACGCTTTCCTACTCGTATCCTCTCATTGCTTTGCATCTGATAGAACACCATTCACTGAGTGCAGCTGTGGCTTTGGCGTTCACCATCTTTAGCAGAACCTGTCGGCTTTGCAGTTGCATTACTAGCACAGTGTCCCAAACAAAGTGAAGCAGACATGGATGAAAGAAGATGCGAGTTCCCCCATTTTCCTTTTATTTTATGGGAGGAAGTATGATATTTAAAGGCAGACAGGTCTAATTTCAAGTTCTGTTCTATTTTACTCCTTGTGGAGCTTCAAACAAGTTATTTAACCCCTCTAAATCGTCTTGTGCTTTTTACCTATTAATGTACATTCTTTATGAGATTATTCTGAGTATGAAATGAGAACAAGGTTAACACTAACACATAAAGGGTACCTCAGAAAGTTCATGGAACATGGAATTAGCAGATGAAGACTATTGTGGTGCGAAAATTTTTGAATTCAGTTTTTTTTGTAATATGCATTTTCCGCGAACTTTTTTGAAGTACCCTCATATAGTGGTCTGATGTGAGTTAGAAAAAGATGCTTCCCATGCGAGATACACTTAATGAAAGTCATTTACTTGTTAGGGCTGACATTGGCTTTATCTCTTCTCAAACATGGAAAGGAAACCTGAACTGAATTTCAGCTCTGACCTCTTCCTGATCATCTGGACCTTTGTCCAGGGCACGAGTGTATGCAGTTTTTGACTGAGATGTTGTATGTTGCAGCTGGTATATGATAGTCACTTTTCATACAATGTGTTAACTACATAACACCTGTTACACATAACTCAAAGATCATGGAGGGGAACTTATGTGGTAATCATTGGGTTACCAGTAAAAGTGCTTAAACCCTCCTAGTAATATTCCTCAATGCTCCGACTCATGAACCAAATTAAGGGATGAATTAAAAGCATGTAATTTTATCTTTAACCCAACATAGATTTGCCTCTGTCTGGACCATTAGAAAAGGAGATCTGGAAAGAAAATTACTTGCACATTTGCTACCCAAGTTCCATCTGTGACTATCTACTAACATGAAATAATTTATATAGGGGACTGATATTGCAAACGAATATAAATATAACATTGAAACTTATAAGGAGAGCAAATCCCCTCTCATGATATTTCCTAGGTGTTAAAGACTGATTTCAAATCTTTCCTGAAGGGCAGGGCTGAATGGGAGGAAAAGCCTGACTTCTTGCAAACAAAACTGAAGGGAGAGACACACAAGGAAGAAACGTAAAGCTGTTGGCTTCTTCACAGGATTGCTGAGGGTCAATCCTTCCTGGAATTCTGTGCTGAGAACTTGCGTGCTCTTACCCTAGGAAAGACATGACCCACTGTAAGGTTGGGCTATGCTAGATTTTGATATTCACTTTCGAGCATACCTCATTATTACTTATTATCAGCTCCCAGGTGTGAGGAGCTGGAATCCTGCCCAATGTTCACCATTACATATTAAATAGGCCCAGTGAAAATGATGGAGCAAAGTATTGGCTTTAAAAGCAGCACATTATTTTAAAGCTATACTAAATTCTTGACTATCTATGTAGTACCAGGTTACAACACTGCTACCATAATTAAATGCTATATGAGGAAATGTAACAAGATATTATGTGACCAAAGTAAAATGTTAACCTAAATAGCATCTTTAAAACATAACACGTGAAACAAAATTGGAAATCATTTTTAGAACACTTCTCATGTTACAAGATGTCAGAGTCATGCATAATTCAAGAGTGGAGCTGCTTACAGGGACTTCACACAGGAGAATTTAAACTTGCTCCCATGGACATGAGGAACTGCTCTTTGAAGCATGGGCTCTAATGACATTCCAAGGGACTGTTCTCTTTCCGTCTGATGCATATTTATTTCTAGGGTGCTGAATGAGGGAGCATTCATACTATGTGGCAGATTGCACTTGCACCATATTTTTCATTAATCACCTTTTCTTTGGCATCTTCACCATTGCTTTATTATTGATTTGTTTTTCTGAACCCTCTATGTGAATAAACCTACAATCACAGAATTACCCATTGATCAATGTCAGCAAACACATTCCTGCAAACACAACCTTTAACTCCTTTTCTCCCTGTACCCTTGTTCCATTTCATCTCTTGAGCAAAGGCCTGAAAAAACAGATCATCCTGGTATTATCCCTTGAAGGGCAACAAATTCAGACTCTGCCAGGTTTACAGGGCTGAACACAAAGCCCATCTCAGTGAGAATCCTTTCCCTCTGCTGCTCAGATTTTATGTCAAAAGGTCTTGTTCACATAACAACATTCCACTCTATTCCGTGTTAAAGACCCAATCTCTTATTGGTCTCTGATGCCACATGCAGAGAAATCACCATCTTTGAATATATGTACCAAATACAAACATATTTATCCATATGCTAACCTCTTTAATTTGGACATAATTAGAGAAAGGGCTATTAAATTAGTGAAAAGTCTTAAATTATAGATGGCTGATTACTTTTGAGTACATAAAGTAATAGTAGGAAATGACTAACAAAGTGTTGCCAAGAACAGGACCTGCCAGGCCTGTTTTAATGAATAGCTAAAGATCACTGAAATTAGCACATTAATTGTATGCATGTAAATTGCTTCTACTAAGTGCATTAAAGTGTGGTTCTCTTTATAATCATGTTAAAATTATTTATTTGGTTAGAATACCCGGTTCATAATTATTCATGAAAGACAAAAAAGTGAACTTCAACACAGTTCCTGCTTAAATTCAAACACTACCAATGTACAGGCCTCTGCATTTTACTGTGTATACAAAGCATGGTTGGTCTTCAGTAGCTGTGAGTTCTGCATCCCTGGATTCAACCAACCTTAAATAAAAAATATTTAGAAAAGAAAAATTGTGCTGAACATGTGCAGACTTTTTTCCTTGTTATTACACCTTAAACAAGATAGTACAGCAACTGCTTATGTGGCATTTACATTTTATTTCGTACTATAAGTAATCTGGAGATTACTGACGTATACAGGAGGAGTGCATAGGTTATACACAAATACTATGCCATTGTTTATAAGGAATGTGAACACCCACAGATCTTGTATCACAAGGTTTGGTCCTGGAATCAAAGTGAGGGGTGACTTCCTCATGAATTATTTTTAAAAATCAAACATGCATGTCTAATAAAACTGTTCTTTACATTGCCCATTTTCCTGCTTAATGTCTTTCTTTTCTGCATCACCTAGAGGGTGAGATCTCAAACTTCATGTCTACCTTCCTGGGAGTGAATCCTGGCTTTATCATTGAAACCTATGTGAGTTTTGGTACATGGCTAAATAATGCTGCACCTCCATTTTCTCATCTACCCTTGTCAGGAGGATTAAATGAAGTGATGTTTTTGAAAGTGTTTCTTAAGCTTCTGTGATGATAAAAATCACTTGGGGCACTTGTTAAATCCAAGTTTCCCAGGCTTCTCCTGCAAGGCCTCGAATTCAGCTGGGCCCACCAACTGCTCCAGGTGATTCTTATCGTCTGGGAACCATGCTTTGGAAGCACCTGGCTCATAGTAGTCTCCCTTCACTCACATTCTGTACCCTATATGTTGTGTTAGTGAGCCAAGAAAAACAAAGGCAAAATAGACTGAAGATATAGGAGTCAAATAGTCATCAGAGCATCTCTGACAGCTTTTCCTTAGATATGTCATTGTGGAGGCGTTTACCATAATATTGAGAGCAGTGTGCTCTGCAGTTGAACAGCTCCATTGGTAAAAAAGACAAATCTCTTATTGTGCAGGAACTTGTTTCCTTTGAAGTTCTGTCCATTATTCTTGCCTGGTATTTGGAGCAACATGGAACAAGTCTGCTCACCAGTCCATTTGACAGCCCTTCAAACATTAAAAGAACTCTCTTATCTCCTCTTGATCTTCTCTTTCCAGGCTAAATATACCAAGCTCCTTCATCCATTGTTGGTCATATAATATGGTTTCTATAGTTCTCACAGTCTTGGTCACCCTCCTCTAGTGCCAGCTTGCAACTGTCAATTCTGCACCTGAAATATGTTTTGTGACACAATTGGTTAGAATGTCATATGTTTCTAAACATGTACACAAACAATATTTTTATAAAAGATGCTTAAAATAGATTATTTTAAAAGAATGGTGTACTTACTTTCTAGTCCAGTTCTTTGATTTACTATGTGACCTTGAATTAAACACATAACATTTCCAGTTTTAATGGCCTAATCTCTCAAACGGAGATTGCAATGTTCCTCTGCCTACCCAGTATCATAGGATTATTGAGAGGATAAAACATGAAAGAAAGTGATTTGTATGATTATGGACTAATTTTGTGACCATGTCAACAATGAATCTATGTTCCAGATAATAGTTATTTAAAAATAAAGACATTTTGAAAATGAAGCTAATAAAATGGTTACCTGCAAACTTCATGTAAATATAAGATTAGTTTTTAAAGTATTTTTCTTGCTTTTATAGAAAACAACACACATTGACTCATTTCAGTTTCTTATCAATTTTTAAAAATCTCTGATTTTTTTAAAAAACAACTTGTTGCCAAACTAGATTACCTTGTGCCGTTTGTACAATCAAGATTTTGAACTGAAAATCCATTTCTTTTTCTTAATGCCTTACGTGCTTTCAGGATGGAGATCTATAGTAAGGGGTCTGTGGTCTTCCATAAAATCTCAAAGAACACCTGTTAGTGTTGAAGAGAGAATTGAACATCACCCTTACTTCTCCCAAGTTTGTTGGATTTCTCTACAGGAGGGCAAGTGCAGTTTGCAGGAGCATCCGCTTCTTCATTTTAGAGATTTTATTATCAGTACTTTCCTTTCATCATCTTTTTTCTTTTCCTTTGCTGTATTCTTAAGATGAAGCTTATAGTAAATGAGACGTAGGTCCAGGTTTTTCTCTGTTATACAAGATTATAACTTAGGTTAATGGGAGTAATATTATTCCAAGTATGAAGACTAAGTCCTGCTGATGTTTTCAAATAATTAATTATGCAAGAGCTTTTTTCTTGCTTAAGGGTGATTAAAAAAAAGCAGAATTCAAAATTGTAAACATATGACAAGCAAGCAGGGATTTATTTGCATAGAAAGACAAAGAAAATTGGAAGGAAATCAGCCAAAATATTAAAAGTGATTATCACTGGTTAGAGATATTAGAAGTATTTTCTTTTCATCTTCCCCTATACTCTCTGAATTTCCAACCATGGACCTATATTACTTTTACAATCAGAAAAATAAACAAGAATGTGAAGGAAGGAACTTTGCTGGTAGGTGAAGAGTTGATGTGTATTAGAAACAACATTTCATGAGTAATTTTTTTTTTTTTTTTTTTGCTAGTGCCAACTTTGGGAGGTTGGGGTAAAAACATTCTTCTCTATATTTCATTTCATCTGACATGTAGGAGCTTCGTTAAATGATAGATTTCAATGAGGGAAAGGCACCTGGTGCAACAATCAAGGGAGATTGCATTACACTGTGACGAAATCTTTAGAAACGCCTTTCTGTTTAGGCCAGCAAATAGACTGCAACAGGTGTAAATCTTTTTTTCAGTTTAAAAAGTAACTTGAAAGGAGACTTCTTACACATTGAGATACAGATTGCTTATGGAGAACCTCTGGTTTCTTCCCAAATAATAGAATTCTCACTTCCACATTAATTTTTCTGGTCCTTTTTATAAATTTAGGGTCAGTAGACTGAGATCTCTGTGACACTGGGGACCCTTTATTTGTTTATAGTTTTCCCTGTATCCTTAGCATCTAGCCTGATGCTAATTGTCAACAAAATTAGGTGGAAGCAAGCTCTAAAACAGGTGACTAGGATATAGAACAAGAGCTTTCTATCCTTTTCCTCGAGGTATCAATGCCTAGATAAAGGAAAGAGGAATTCTAAGAGACTTGGCCGAAATGGGGCTGAGTGGACCCTGCCGTAATATGAGGAAATTGAGAAGGAGCAGAGGTATCTTGCTGGAATCTCCCCAACCTCATTATTGAACTGTGGACATTTGGTACTTTAGGCAATTAGCAAAGGCCATTGTGAAAGCTGTCTGGCTTGTCACCTCTTTCTTGGGTGGGAGGGAAAAGGAGAGAGTGGGTTGCAGATGGCTGCAAATCTAATCTAAAATGTTTGAAGGCTCAGGCTGACACAATGACAAGTGTTAGAGTTAGCAGGACATGGAGACAAGGTCTTTGGCGTACTGTATGAATTACCAGACAGGTGAGCGAAGTGGAGAAGTCAGGTCTTGGGAAAATGCAGCTCAGAATGTTTTCATATGGGTTCTCCTATTATTGAGCTGGAACTCTGTAACTTTATGGCTGAGATCAGGTATATCCTTTAGGTGTGAAATGAGGGAAAGGGCAGATGGGGGTTAAATAGCTAAAGCTGTTGGAATATTTGGGCTTGGAAACCTGAGCAAAGAGATGGATGGTGTGGGGTGGCCGTAAGAGGCCTTGGCTGGCTGATCTGACAGAGTAGACCAAGGGGGATGCTTTGAAGGGAAGCTAGAAAACTTGGCAACCACCACATACCTTCCACTTGCTAACATGCATATAATGTGTTCCAAGATTCCTCTTCATGTATTCAAGCTTCAGAGATACTTATGTCTTAAATTACTGACTGGAGTGTGTGAAGATTCAAATAACTCATGAAACAGCATTAGGGAGAGCTTGAGTTTCTAAAACTGAAGTTTCAAGAGAAAAAACCATTTGTCCTCTGGTCGGTGACAGAAAAAGCAAGATTTTCCAGTTAAGGGACAGGATAAGATATGCCAACTGAAACAGGCTTTAAGGGCTTTGGCACTTTAACCCAAAGTAGTGACTCAAATAGTAGGGATTTCAAGTTTTGTGAGAGACAAGAGAATTATGAATAGGGGCTTCCAAACCTCTCCTGTGTGGCAACATGGACAGGGACAGCCCATGGTAAGGGTGGATGTGATTTCCAAAGGATTCTTCATTGTCCCTGAAGAGATTCGGACACTGTGGTACTAAATTATCCTTATCAAGGTTCCATTCCATATATTAGAAATCCTTTTGAGCTTGTCACCAAGTAACTGCTCTTTGCTAGCCAAGTCAGTTCTTTGAAATTCCAGCCTTCTGGCTTGATCATTGTCCTTCCTGGGGTGTGCTGTAAATCTGTGAACCTCCTTCTAGTTGATCCTAACCACTCTCTCAAAACACTGCTTCCATCATGTTGATTTGTTGTTTTTATTTCCCATGTATTATCTTGGATTACTTCTTGAACCAGCAACATCTGCATTTACCTGGAAAGTAGGGAGAAATGTGAACATTTGGGCCCTCCTATTCCCGCTGAATCAGATACTCTGTGTGTCTAGTTGGCTGCCACAGCAGAAATGGGGTATGCTTGGCTGGTGTAACTACGCTTCTCCATCTCATCCTTGACTTCTGTTTTCATTTTTTTTAAGCACTGAAACAAGGCCAGTGGAAGAGTCACATTTTTAAAAAAGATTTATTTACTTGAAAGTCAGAGTTATATATAGAGAGAAACAGAGAGAGAGAGAAGGGGGGGGGGGAGAGACCTTCCATCTACTGGTTCACTCTCCAGATGGCCACAATAGCTGGGCCAAGCTGAAGCTGGGAGCCAGGAGCTTCTTCCAGGTCTTACCCACCAGTAATAGGGGCCCAAGCACTTGGGTCATCTTTCACTGCTTTTTCCAGGCCATCAGCAAGGAGCTGGATCGGAAGTAGGGCAGCCAGGGCACGAACTGGTGCCCATGTGGGATGCTGGCATCACTGGCAGTAGCTTGGCTTCTAAGGATGGCTTTGTGGTAATTCTTTTTTTTTTTTTTTTGACAGGCAGAGTGGACAGTGAGAGAGAGAGACAGAGAGAAAGGTCTTCCTTTTGCCATTGGTTCACCCTCCAATGGCTGCCGTGGCTGGCATGCTGCGGCCGGCGCACCGCGCTGATCGAAGGCAGGAGCCAGGTGCTTCTCCTGGTCTCCCATGGGGTGCAGGGCCCAAGCACTTGGGCCATCCTCCACTGCACTCCCTGGCCACAGCAGAGAGCTGGCCTGGAAGAGGGGCAACGGGATAGAATCTGGTGCCCCGACTGGGACTAGAACCCGGTGTGCTGGCGCTGCTAGGCAGAGGATTAGCCTGTTGAGCCACGGCGCCGACCTGTGGTAATTCTTCTAAATTAAATTGGGTTACAGGTGTGAGACATTTTGTGTGTGTGTTCCACTTTGTGGCAAGTACTATATCATAGTAGTATGATAAATATGTAACTAACTTATATTGCATTTTTATTGTGAGGGTTTAATGCTTTAGGGCCCCTGAGACGGGTACAAAACACTCTTCTGTTTTAACAAAATCTGGGGCATGCTGGAGTTTAATAACCGCTGCCATAGAGCTCTTCAACCTGACATTCAAAGTGCTGTTCTGTGCTCTTAGAACACTTGCCTCTTTTTTTTTTTTAACTTTTATTTAATGAATATAAATTTCCAAAGCACAGCTTAAGGATTACAATGGCTTCCCCCCCCATAACTTCCCTCCCACCCGCAACCCTCCCCTTTCCTGCTCCCTCTCCCCTTCATTCACATCAAGATTCATTTTCAATTCTCTTTATATACAGAAGATCAGTTTAGTATATATTAGGTAAAGATTTCAACAGTTTGCCCCCATATAGCAACACAAAGTGAAAAAATGCTGTTGGAGTACTAGTTATAGCATTAAATAACAAGAACACTTGCCTCTTAATATTTGAAACTTATTGACCCTGATTTATGGTTTTTTTGTGTGTATAATATGATATCACCTTCAGCATTGCTAATTCCTTGAAGTTCTGGTCTATGTGTTTTCTAGATGTACTAATTTTTAAAATCTTAAGGCTGCAAAGGACCTGGAGAAGCATATTATCCAACCCTTTAGTTTTGTAGACCTCTGAACATACCATGAGTCTAGTGGACATTCAGTTAACATTTGTTGAATGAAAGAGCTTGCCCACAGGGACCATGGAGGTGAATGAAGACTGCTGAGACCTCAGTGTCATTGCCTTAATTTAGAAAATCCCTTTGGCATGCTCTGAGGGCTTGTGAATGCCTGGGGAAAAGCTTGGATGCCTTTGCCAGCCCTGTGGTCTTTGTACAGGCACTGGAATTTGCTTATTGAATACAGGCAGTGTGGTGATTTGAGATACATATAGCAGAGCAGTTAAATTAAGAAGAAATAAAAATAAAAAAAATTCATGTTTTTCTTATTGCGACTTTGAGGTTCTACATGAAGTATGACTGTAGTACACGAGAAATATCTTGCTTGAATATCTAAAGCATAAATAGAATTTAATTATATAGCTCTTAATTATCAGGATTTGGAGCATTCCATGAGCAGTTGCTCATGAAGGCCTACTCAGCTGAAGATCACTCGCCCATGAGGCTGTGCTGACACTGAGTATGAAGACCCTTAGCCGTGTTTGGTGCTACTTGTATCTGTGTAGTCCAGGGGTTCAGGCTGTCCGTGGTCATTGTACTTGTAAGGCACAGGCTGCCATGGCAGAAAATGGGGTATGTTTGGCTTGTGAAACAACTCCTCTCCCTCTCATCTTTGGCTTCTAAGGATGCCTTGTGGTGATTCTTCTAAATGAATTGGACCATGGGGGTGACAGACATTTGTGTGTGTGTGCCACTTTGTGGGAGGTCATAAATCATAGTGGTGTGATAAATACATAAATCACTTCTGTATTGCATTTTTATTCTCAGGGTTCAATACTATAGGGCCCTTGAGAAGCTGTTGCTCCCAGAAGAATGCCAAAAACCTGAAAAACATATTTATTATTCTTTAGACAGAGGACAAAGCCAAGAAAAAGTCTTTGTATCTCAGAGATGAGAAGAAATTCAAAAAGACAATTCATTTTTATAGGTTAAATTTACATGTTAATGAAAAGGAAGGAAAAATAGGAAAAGGTTTATAGCTTTTTTTTGCATCTTCTGTGGACAGGGCAGCAAAAATAGCCTATCTTCTTAGTATTGGTCAAGTTCATTAAAACACACACATAAGAACTTTTTAAAATTATTTTTGTGGTGGTTCGTATAGGAATTCAGTTTAAATAGGAGTGCTGCTTATTGTTTAGAAAGTTTCAGGGTAATTATGTTTATTGTATTATTGGTGCTACAGACTAGTTTTCCTGATGTTGTTGTTGGGTCCTTCCTATTGTCCCATCTCTGCAGCCCTCCTCTGCTGAATGTTCACTCAGCCCTCTAAGCTCCCTTTGGCAAGGCTGGACCTGGAAAAGTGGACATTTAAAGAGTTCTAACTCAGCACTTGTGTTTCTTAGCATTGAACTGGTCTGGCTTCTAGTCTGTGGCTTAGCCATAATTTTTAGAATCATATATGTCTTTTCCTTGGATTCAATGTCTTTTTCTTACTGTAGTTCTTGTACATGGATATCCTTATCCAGAATGGAATTCCTGTCTTAGGGATTTGCCAGGATACACAGGTCCCCTAGGGACACCCAAGATTCAGCCTCACGTGTATTGTTTTCTCTCTCAGCCACGAGGGTCTAGCCCCTCACTGCAGGCTGGCTGAGGCTCTACTTTCCTAGTTTAGTTTAGGCTTTCTGATGCTGTCCCTGTGAATTTTGCAGCAGTTTTTGCTTCTGGATTCCTTGACACCATGCTGTGCTTTCCTATTCAGTAAACTTCCACTACTTCATGTTTTCTTCGTGATGCCAATTTCCTGACTGCAGTATCAACTCCGTGCACTGCCATTTTCTTCAGAAACTTTGTTCTACCTGCCAGACTGGACATTCTCCCAGCAATTGCAGATGGGCTCCCCTCCCTGGTAGGCAGGTCTAGTTTCAGGTCCTAGCTTCATCCATTTTGACCTATCTAGGCAGTTGTCTAGTAGGCAAATTTAACAATTGGCAAATAGCCCTTTCAAAATATTTGTTTTAAACACTACAGTTTAATTTTCCCCCCTATCAGGTTGAGTTACATTTAAAAAATTATTCTCATGATTTTTTTTCACTCTATGTGGATTGGGAAAATGGTTGCTTTTTCCTATTTACACTTCTTTTAAATAATAAGATGCAAATGAATCTCACTTTTTTTTTAATTTGAAAGGCAGAGTTGCAGAGAGAGAGGGAGAGACACACACATATAACAGAGAGGTCTTCCATCTGCTGATTCATTCTGCAAATGGCCACAACATCCGGGGCTGTGTCAGGCTAAAGCTGGGAGCCAGGAGCTTCTTCTATGTCTCCCACTTGGGTGCAGGGGCTCAGGCACTTGGATCATCCTCTGTTGCTTTCCCAGGAACATTAGCAGGGAGCTGGATTGGAAATGGAGCAGCTGGGACTCCAACCAGCACCCATAAGGGAGGCTGGCACTGCAGGTAGTGGCTTATCCCGCTACACCATGACGCCGTCCTAGTCCTTTGCATCTCACATTCAATGAGAATTGTGATGGAAATCATTAAAGGAACTTTATATTTAAGGTGCTATAATCTAACCAGATTGTACCCACTTGTGTTCTGATGTTCAAGTCAGAAACCCTGGGCTTAATTACTGCCTTCAATTCTAATATAGATATAAGGAATTGAAAAGCAGGCAAAAAACAAAGAGAATAAATATGTGCAAGTGTGTGTGTGTCTGTGTGTGTGCGCGCATGCACTCACGTGGGGTATTGGGAGGGTGAGAGGGTAGAGTTAGGAAAGCAGCTCTACTCACTTGACAGACGTAAAAGGGCATCCATGTGAAGGGGCAGAAAATTGGGTGATCCCTTTCTTGCCCATTGTAAGGGGTGATAGCTGACAACTGCATAACACAAGACAGGTTAACATGAGAAAAGTGACACATTTATTTGCTCATAGTTTTATGTGACCTATGAGCCTTCAGATTCAAAAACCAAAGGACCAGAGTGGATTATATTCATCTTTATGCTTAGTTTCTATGAAAGCTGAATAGCTAACTGTTTAGAAATATGACTGGACAACAAAGGGCATGATGTCATAGTAACAGACTGACGGAACTGGTGGTGGTGGCAGGTGGGCCCCTAGCAAAGTCTGTCGGATTCTTCTTGGCTTCTGTGCAGTATTCCTTCTTTTCAGGTATGGGGCAGGATGCTTTGTGGAATGGAGATCTTATGGCTTCTTATTAAATAGGAAACATCGGGGCATATCTTTATGGCCAACTCCTGAAAACCAGTGATGGAGAGGAAGTTAGAATAATATTTTTAAGTTTTATCTCTGATGTTGGGGAAAAGGTTCTTGTTTTTATGACACACCTTGTGGGAGAGGAATTCTAGTTTCTATGGCTTACCCAGGTGTAGAATGAGGAGTGAGAGACAGGGAGGCAGGAGAAGCTCAGAGAATAACATTGCTTCTGAGACCTTCACTTTGTGAGCCCTAGCAGCTGTTAGTTTAATAACCGTCACTGGTGTGAGTGCTTATTATGGTGTAACAGGCAGTGTGCAAGGCCCTTGAGTTATTTCATTGAAGTAACGTCTCTTAGGAACTTAATAATTTTTTCTGCTCTTCATATGTGAGAAAAATCAAGGTTTAAAGATGTTAATTTACCTTGAGTCCATACAAAAAATAATTGCAGTATCCAGCATTTGAACCCCTGCAATGCAACTCCAAAATTGCATCCTACAGATTATAATGCTTTCCTCTTCTTGACTGTGTCCAGATTATCTTTGTGTAATTTAAGAAGTAGTATACACGGGGTCGACGCTGTGGCACAGTGGGTTAACGCCCTGGCCTGAAGTGCCGGCATCCCGTATGGGTGCTAGTTCGAGACCCAGCTGCTCTACTTCCTGTCCAGCTCTCTGCTATGGCCCGGGAAAGCAGAGGAAGATGGCCCAAGTCCTTGGGCCCCTGCACCCACATGGGAGACCCGGAAGAAGCTCCTGGCTCCTGGCTTCGGATCGGAGCAGCTCCGGCCGTTGCGACAGTTTGGGGAGTGAACCATTGGATGGAAGACCTCTCTCTTTCTCTCTCTCTCTCTCTCTGCCTCTCCTCACTCTCTGTAACTCTGCCTTTCAAATAAAATAAATAAATCTTTAAAAAAAAAGTAGTAGTATACAGTATATGAGGAAAATAACTTATTAATTATAAAACCATTTACTAGTTATAATTTTCAAATAATTTTTAAATATAGTATCTACATTATCCTTTTTTAAAAAAGATTTATGTATTTATTTGAAAGGCAAAGTTACAGAGAGGCAAAGGCAGAGAGAGAGAAAGCTTCCTTCTACTGGTTAACTGCCTATATGGCTCCAATGGCTGGAACTGTGCCGATCTGAAACCAGGAGCCAGGAGCTTCTTCTGGGTCTTCCACATGGGTGCAGGGGCCCAAGGATTTAGGCCATCTTCCACTGCTTTCCCAGGCCATAGCAGAAAGATGGGTTGGAAGTGGAGCAGCCGGGACTTGAACTGGTGCCCATTTGGGATGCTGGCGCTGCAGACTGGAGCTTTAACCTGCTGTGCCACAGTGCTGGCCCCCTGCATTATCCTTAAAATAAGTGGCGTGGCCTTCATGTGAGAGGTCAAAACAGAGATTCAGAACATTAACTCCTTATTACTATAGGTAGTTGTCGTTTCTTTATTTGATTCCTGTTTACTATCCTATGGTTAGAATCTACCATAGTATCTTAAAGGACATTTGGACTTTTTCCAGGTTTTTCTGTTGTAAATAGTACCTCTGTGTACATTCATATGAACTATTTTTGGTGATTGTTTTGCATTTTCTCAGGTATAAACTTTAAGAGTATATTTGTTCAAAATATACATTTAAGGCGATACATTTAAAAAAGGGCTGTGTGTGGACCACTGATGAAAGTGTACCATGAATTAGTGATTTTCATTACACTAAGACTTGACTTGAATTCTGAAAAAATATTCCGTAAATCTGAGCTCTCTTCTTCCCTCCACCCCGACACCTGACTTGTTGACTTGTTTAGGTAACTTAGTGGTGGTGCTGGGAGTAAGCCCAATTCCGTAGTTAGTCTAAGATACTTTTTAGGCTCATCTTACTTTAACCCATGAACAATATTCTCACCATTCTTCTTGGGTGGCCTGAGAACTACAAACTTCACAGGTTCTGAGGAGAGATTATACACCACTAGGTTGTAAGTCTGTTTTTGCAGAAGTGATTTCTTTTTGAGAAATTACTTAAGAGTGTTTATATTGCTTCACCCGTGGGCCTGTGTGCTGTTAAGCTTGAAATGAAAAGAATGGCTTTGTGGTTTAGTTTTATGAGGGAACCGAAGCCATATAGTTATGATCCAGTGCATATAACATTGAGGGGTCACAATTTAAAATCCAATAATTCTTGCTATTTATCTTCTCTAGAGGATCTCAAAGAATTTTATGAGAAATTATAGACTGAGAATTTGAAAGAGTTATGTGCAATTTATGGTTTAAAAAAAGTGCTAAAGTTTTCTGGAATGATTCAAGGCTGTTGTTAGAGAAGGCATGAGGAGAGACTATGATCATGGATTCTTTGGCTAGGAATCCTGGCAGTATTAAGTATGACCAAATGATTAAGTGATTCCAAATAGTTTCAGCTTGCTTTGAGTGACAGTACTCCTTTTCTGTGGGCTCTGCTGATTGAAGGAAGGTGTGGAGGAGCCAGGGTGTTATGGTTCCCTGGAGCCTCTAAGAAATAGTGGTGTTGTGGAGGTCATATTACTACAGTTTTTATAATATTCTCTCTTTCTGATTAGTATTTTCTCCTCTTTAATGGGAATTTTAAACACTACAATGATGTGAGCCAACAGAGACTTTTAAATAGCACAAATACAAATGGTTATCCTAAATTATATTTGGAAGAAACTCTACTTGAAGTATTTAGGTTAGTGAATAAAGACACCAAGTAAAATAGGCTATTTTAAGACCAAAAATGAAATCGTATAAAACTTTGGTGATATGTATACTTTATGGTGGCTGGCCAATAACATTTTAATTGGATTACAACAGAACATTTAGAGAAAAATATTATCTGGTTTAGCCACCCACTGAGTGTGTTATTTGTTACTGTTTTGTTAGGCTAAATCAAAGATAACACATGTCTTCTGCATTGATTTTTCGCCCAGAGGAGTAAAGTTTTAAAATGAGATAATGAAATTTTAGAAAAGAGCAGGAACTTAATAAAGACATAATTCTCAAGTATTTTATTTAGAAAAGTAGAACTCTGACAACTTTTTATGTGTGTTCCTTGTCTTTTTTTTTTAAGATTTTTATTTTATTTGAGAGGTAGAGTTACAGACAGGGAGGAGAGAGACAGAGAGAAAGGTCTTCTATCCGCTGGTTCACTCCCCAAATGGCCTCAGTGGCTAGAGCTGAGCTGATCTGAAGCCAAGAGCCAGGATCCAGGAGCTTCTTCTGGGTCTCCCACGTGGGCGCAGGGGCCCAAGCACTTGGGCCATCTTCTACTGCTTTCCCAGGCCATAGCAGAGAGCTGGATTGGAAGAGGGGCAGCCGAGACTTGAACTGGCATCCACATCGGATTCTGGCTCTGCAGGCAGAGGGTTAGCCCACTGCGCCACCGTGCTGGCCCTGTTCCCTGCCTTTTAATACTTAGGGATCTTCTTTGACAGTTCACATTCTGAAGCTTGTGACTAGTCTGAGGTTGAAACTGGAAGGGGAGTTTTTGGGATGCTGTGGGTCCCGTGGAGAAAAAAAATGAACTCCGTGTCAGAGGTATCCACATATCAAGCATATTCCCCTCTGACCATATCCTCCTAAAAGCCCACATGTCAGTGGACAGCATGGCTAGAGGCTGCAACCCAGCTGATAATCATTTCAGTGTTCGTATATCTTACATTTGGTTATAGTAAGTAAGTAGGAAGCCCCCTTTATACCTTTTCTCAGTGTGTCTTGTCTTTCAACTGAGATTATCTAATGTGTTTCTCAAAGAGCCATATCCAGACCAACAGTATTAACCAGCAACTTGTAAGAAATGCAAATTCTTTTTGAATTGCAAAATATTGACTCAGAACTACAGGGATGAGGCATATCTTTGATTAAGATATCTGCTTGGGCTGGCGCGGTGGTATAGTAGGTAAAGCTGCCTCCTGAAGGGCTATTATCCCTTATGGGCGCTGGTTCAAACTGTGGCTGCTCCACTTCTGACCCAGCCCCCTGCTAATGCCCCTGGGAAAGCAGCAGAAGATGACTCAAGTATGTGGACCCCTGCACACATGTGGGAGACCTGGAAGAGGCCCCTGGCTCCTGGCTTTGGTCGGTTCAGCCCTGGCTGTTGCAGCCATTTGGGGAGTGAACTAGTGGATGAAAGACCTCTCTCTGTCTCTGACTCTCTCTCTGTGTATAACTGTGCCTTTCAAATAAATAATAAATACATTTTTTTTTAAAAGATGCTTGCTAAGATGAGGAAATAACTGATTTAAGTTATGGTGTTCTGATTAAGTTTTTTTTTTTTTTTTTTTTTTTGACAGGCAGAGTTAGACAGTGAGAGAGAGACAGAGAGAAAGGTTTTCCTTCCGTTGGTTCACCTCCCAAATGGCCGCCACGGCCAGTGCGCTGTGCCGATCCGAAGCCAGGATCCAAGTACTTCCTCCTGGTCTCCCATGCGGTTGCAGGGCCCAAGTACTTGGGCCATCCTCCACTGCTTTCCTGGGCCACACAGAGAGCTGGACTGGAAGAGGAGCAACCAGGACAGACTCCTGCGCCCCAACCGGGACGAGAACTCGGGTACCAGTGCTGCAGGCGGAGGATTAGCCAAGTGAGCCGTGGGGCCGGCCAGATTAAGTTTTTTAGTAACCATATCAAAGGACTCCTATTCCAGTGCTTGATTCATATACATTAGGTTCTCAATTTTACACTGCAAATGGAAAGTTCACTTAATTTGTAATGTAGTGTTCTGTGCTTTTCACTGTCATATTTTAGCCTGTATTTTTCTGTATACTCAGGAGTAAGTAGTTGCTGTTACAGATTATTCATTTTTTCCCTTTGAGTGAGATTAGCTTTTCAGCTTTCACTTAATGTGAAAGGTCATCTTCAAAGGAAATTGTTGTTTGATGCTTCAGTTATTTAATTCTCTAAGGAGTCACTGAGAAGCAAAATTAGTTCATTCATGCCAATCATTTCTTTCTCATTTTTAAAATAAGATAGTCCCTTACTGTTGACAAGGAAGAGTGAATTTTTTTCTAGTTTCTAATTCAAAATCAATCTAAAATTCAATGTTCAAGAGTTTGTTATTTTAGAGCTTCCAGGTTGGGTTTGAATCTGCTTAGGCAACAAATGCATCCAAGGACTTTAATTATCTTGGCTTTGCTGAAAGTAATATATGAAAATGGGGAGAAAATCGGAAGATGGCAGTGCAATGGGTTCGGAAGAATAACAGGCTCAGATTGTGACTTGTAAATTCGTGTGTAAGAGTATTGTATACCTAGTTGTTCCTGATGGGTGATACCTAGGGGAATCATGTGTTCCAAATTCAGTGAGGGTCATGTGCTGCAAACCTCTTTTGCCTCTTGTCAGGCAGAAGGTCCAGTTGTGTTGAGCAGCGTTCTTGCATGTGGGCCTTTCTAGTCTCTGCAGATGAGGTTCCATGGAGTAGTGGCACCAAAAGGGACAGTCAAAATGTGAGGTTGAGTGTGTGCCCTATGGGGGTAAGTTAGCTGATTCGAGGTTAAAACTTGCAATTCAGGGATGATTGAGATTTTGGGAAGGCTTTACATGAAAAAGGGCAGGGAGGTAGGGATGATCAAGGGGACCTGAGAGTCCATTAGGAAGACAGGGCAGTGTGGTAGAGCAGGAAGGAAGGAAGCCTGCTGGGAGCAGAGGTCTGAATGACTGTAGAGCCTTCTTAGGTATCATTCCCTGTTGTGATTCTACTGGAGAAGCGAGTGGGAGAAGGGCGCTAGGATAGGATCGAGCTGAGTGGTGTATACCAACTGATAGGCAGCTCTTGTCTGAGTGGTTGATTAGTAGCTGGACTATTCACTCAGAGTTCCCAACCAGAGCTGCTCAACTTTGTCTTTCAAACTCCAGTATGTTCATTCATTCAGAGAGAGGCCCAAATAAAGGGAGAGGGTGTTGACTTCTAGAACCCTGAAGCTCTAGGCTGCCTATAAAGACTTCATTTTGAAGACTGAATTCTTTCCATTGACTTGATGCTAGGGATCAAGTAATGAGCAATAGTTCCTGCCCTCAGGGAGCTCTGAGCACAGTGAGGAGAAAGATACCTAAACAGCTTATTACAATTAAGGGGGATGATTATTGTACAAAGAGAATATTACGTGACAATCAAAACCTGTGTTTTCCTGCATGAGGAAGCCCGCCAAGGCTTCTTAGAAGTGATATTATAGCTGGGCCAGATAACGAGGAGGGGAAGGGACACGTTGCAGATAAAAGGAGTTTGGTGCTTTTAGGAAATGGCAACCAGGCTGTTTTTGCCACATCTTAAGATACCTGAGTGTGGGTGGTAGAGCTGAAACTGGACAGGTGGCATGGAACCAGACCACAGTGGACCTATGTGTGATCTTGCTGGGAGAATAGGGAACCGAGGAGTGACACAGTTAGGTCTGTTCTGGAGAAATCATTCTTGCTCCTTTACGGAGGACAGGTTAGAGAAAATAGAGGCCAGACTCAGAAGCAGAACCTTGGGAAGGTGAAACTGAAGGATAATGCAGGCCTGGCTCAGAGTAATTGCCAACGTGGGGAGAAACAAGGTTGTTTTAGAGACTTGAGTCTGTCATGTTGACTTCTTTTCAACCCTGTCCCAATCTCTTTTGGATATTCAGTGGTTGATGTTGTTGTAGGTGCTGCCTCTAGAATACTTTAGCTGGAGGGACCACACTGACTTGAACCTACATTCTCTCTTTTATTATATAGACATTTTTTCCCACTCAAAAATTTTACTGAGCTTTTCTGAGAGTGTGAGATTAAACCTAATTATAAAAATTTCCATGTTAGTATAGAAAGGAAAAGAAAAAGGAGGGAGGGAGGAAGGGGGGAAGGGAGATTGATTTCATATCTACTAGTACACTCTCCAGATGCCTACAATGACTGAGATTCAGCTGGGCTGAAGCCAGGAGCCGGGAGCTCAATCCAGATCTCCCACACTGGAGCAAGGAGCCTAATTACTTGAGCTATTACTGCTGCCTCTCAAAGTCTGTGTTAGTAGGAAACAGAAGTCAAGCGCTGGAGCCGGACACCAAATTAAGCCACTCTGATATGGGATACTGGCATCTTAACTGTTAGGGCGCACACCTGCTGCTGTCAATGCTTTCTTGTTATAAAGTAGAGATGAATAGTTGTGAGGGGACCACATCCCTCAAAGAGCTTAAAATGTACTATCTGTTGCTTTGCAGAAAAACTTTGCTGAGCTTGACTTGAACCTCATCTTCTGCATCTGTAACATGAGAGTTGGGCCAGGTTGTCCCAGGGGTTGCATCCTCCTTGCACTTTGTTCCTCTAGAACTTTTCCTGCAGAACAGCCTCATGTCATATTGGCCATTGTACACTAGAACATAACCTGGTTTTTATTTCCACTTATTTGTTCAATTTTTTTAAGCACTCAATACTAGCGAGGTACTATAGAATCTAATTTGTCTAATGGCATTCCTGCCCTTTATCAGCTTATAATCTGCTTAGAAGACACAGTCACAATATTTAGAAGTTAAATTATAGTTGAAGGTAATAAGGTATTGTATGTCAAATTAAGTGATAATGATTAAAAAGTTATTATGGGCTGATATGATTAGGGAAGACCCATAAGGAAAACTAGGATTTTATTTTATTTTTTAAGAATGGTCATCATGGCTGGCTCTGTGGTGTAGCGGGTAAAGCCGCCACCTGCAGTGCCAGCATCCCATATGGTTGCTGGTTTGAGTCCTGGCTGTTCCACTTCTGATCCAGCTCTCTGCTATGGCTTGGGAAAGCAGTAGAAGATGGCTCAAATGCTGGGGACCCTGCATCCACATGGAAGACTTAGAAGAAGCTCCGGCTCCTGGCTTTGGATCAGTCCAGCTCCAGTCATTGTGGCCATTTGGGGATGGAAGACCTCTCTCTCTCTCTCTCTGCCTCTCTGTAACTCTTTCAATTAAATAAATAATTTTTAAAGATTTATTTATTTATTTGAAAGTCAGAATTATACCGAGAAAGAAGGAGAGGCAGAGAAAGAAAGAGAGGTCTTCCATCCGCTGGTTTGCTCCTCAATTGGCCACAACGGCTGGAGTTTTGCCGATCTGAAGCCAGGAGCCAAGAGCTTCTTCCGGGTCTCCCATGTGAGTGCAGGGGTCCAAGGACTTGGCCATTTTCTACTGCTTTCCCAGGCCATAGCAGAGAGCTAGATAGGAAGTGGAGCAGCTGGGAATCAAACCAGAGCCCGTATAGGATACTGGCACTGCAGGCAGTGGCTTTACCTGCTACGCCACAGTGCCTGCCCCAATAAATAAATCTTAAGAAAAAAAATAGTCATTACTAAGCCCCTGTAGAATACTGGATTCATTGTGTCTCTAAAGTGATAGTTCCAAATTTTAGAGTGCATTAAAATCACTGATACTAGGGAAAATACAGATTCCTAGAGATTCTAATTTTAGATCTGGGATAAAGTCCATAAATTTGCATTTTAGTAAGCATTGCAGATGATTCTGGTACATATAGAGAACTTGCTTACCTTTATCTTTTAAAAATATTTATTTATTTGAAATGCAAATAAAGATGTATGTATATGTATGTGTATTATATGTTTGTATATATATGTTTATATATGCATACACACATAAATGAGAGAGAGAGAGAGAGAGAGAAACAGTCTTCTATCTACTGGTCTACTTCTCAAATGCCCCCAGCATCCAGGGCTGGGCCAGGTGGAAACCAGGAGCCAGGAACTTAATCTGGGTTTCCTGTGTGTGTGTGAAGGACCCAAGTCCTTGAGCCATCACCTGCTGCCTCCTAGGATATGCATTAGCAGAAAGCTGGAATCAGGAGCAGTCACGGCTGGAACCCAGGCATTCCAGTTTGGGATGCAGGTACACCAAGCAGCTCTCTAACTGCTATGACAAATGCCCGTCTCTTGTTAATCTTTTAAAATTTATTCTATTCCTTTGGAAATATTGTTCTGAAGATTTGTTAGACATTGTTGCTCAGGAATTTATACTGGATTTGGCAGTCTTAGTGAACTAACATTTATGTGTGACTAGGAAGAACTCATTTATTTGTAGACCAATTACTTCAATGATTTTCTCTCCCCTTTTAGGAAACTGATATCCCCTAGGCCAAGAACAACCTGAGAACCCCAGCAAAGTGGCCCCAAAAGATCTCCTCTGTGACAGAGGTCTGGAATCTCCCATCTCCATCCCAAAACACATCATTTATGACTTGAACGTATCACTAAATATTCAAGATACAGAGAATAAAGTCCACCTGTGGAAAATGACCCTCTGAAAAGAGGTTTGGATTCATCCTCAGAGCTATTAGAGGAACATCTGAGAGTCATATGGCTGAGGTTTCACAAGATCCCGCCCCCTCTCCATGCCAGAGGAGAAGGCTAGATCCACTTCCAAAGAAGCATGGGCATCGTAGAAGGGTTGTAAGGAAGAAGAGAATGAGAAAGAGCAAGAGGAATGTGCAGATGGAGGCCCAGTGCCCCCGTATTCTTCCAACACCGTTAGCACCTCCACAAAGTGAAGAGGACGAGGTTACAGATAAAGAGCCAGCCATATTCAGTACACGGGAAGATGATGCTGATCTTCCCAGTAAGGCAAGAGTGACGCATGGGAGGGGAGAATCCTGGGCTTGTCAGTCTTCTACAGGATAAGTAATGATAACTCCTTACGTGGAGTGGGAGGGTTTGGGGATGAGGATCTTCAGAGATGAACTGAGATTTTTTTAGATCCACCAAAAATCTTGGTCACACCATTTTTGTATGTAGTATTAGCTTTGAGAGCTTCTCATTAATGTTTTCTACTTGCAGGACAGATTACGGAGTCAGCAGGATGAAGGTTCCTGTGTGTTGATGGATCAAGAATGTCAGATCCAGCCGTGTGAGATCTCAGTGGCTCAGGAACCTGCGCCCTCTCCTGCAGCAACATCCTTGGCATCACCACCACTCTGCTTTGGCCGCTTCCTAAGCTGTCTCTGCCCAGACTCCTCAAAGTCTAGGAAGGGGAAGCTTTCCAGAAGAAAGGACAGCGACCAAGCTAAGGCAGGAGGTGATGCTAAGGTTCCAAGATCACGCCTGCTGAAGGGTCTGGGCAGAAACAAAGTGCAGTCTCACCAGAGCCTGTAGCAAGTTGAAATTGATTCAGCAGCTTTCCCTTGTGTTTGTAGTCTTCTCTGTACACCTTTCTGTTGGTTGTGTTCCTGTCTGTCGAAGAGATGGAGGAGTGATTTTATGTTGAGGTCAAGGCTGCAGGAAAACAAAGTCAAAGTAACCTTAAGACTTTTAATCTGCTTCCGTTGGTGGGACTGCTTCCTATTGCTTTCTCATTAGGCTAAAATGGGATTCACTCTGGAGCAGTGGCTTCCAAAACTCATGTGTATTTCCGTCATTTGACTTAGCTTTCCCTGGCAGCCATACAATTCATTATTTTCAGAAGTGTTTCCAGATATCAACAACCAGGTAGAAACTCCTCATCTCCTCTTACTTGCTTTGATCTTTGGCAAAAGATCTATTTTGCGTTTTTCATCTCTAGTGCTTTGTTCAATTTCTGACATTTCTGTTTGACTTAAATTACCTTCAGGGCATGATGGTTGCCACTGTTCTAGTCAGTATACAACTATCACCTCCTCTGTCTCCAATCACTTATTTGGCTTCCCTTTTGCGGCTTGTTCATAACATACCTTCTGTTCTTTCTGAAGTGAGCCTGTCTCTTGCCATCTGATTTAGACACAGGCCAGGTAATGATCCTTCCTTGTCATTCTCTAGTCAGACCCTCAAAGACCCCTGAGTTCTTCTGAGGATCCTAAATAAGATAAATACTTTAAGAAAGTTTAAGACCATTTTATTTCCCCCTTGTTCTGGTATGCTAGGTTAGTCCTGTTTCCAGGATACAAAATAAGAGTTTAAATTAATAATATAACCTTCCTTTGATGGAGTATGTTCAGAAAGGGTTTAGTAGTTTCTCTATAGCTCAAATTATCTGTCGGTATTTCCTATTTTTACCAGCTTTTCAGTTCATAAAAGAATAAAAATGTGTAAATAAAAATTCAAAGTGCCTGCATAAGAGGGAAGTAGTAAACTTTATATTTTTTCATCCTTAGCACTGACCCTGATGATTGCTACACTAACATTGCAGAAGAGACCAATAAGTTGACTCTGTTCTTTTCTTGACTGGAAATAGGGCTTTTTACTCTTGGAAGAATGTAGTCGGGAAGGGGATAGAATGAGTTGCCAGCTTCATGGCCAAGATCCTTAAGCTTGTCTAGGAAGTCATAGGTGAAAAGCATCCTTGGAGAAGTCTTGAAGTTTGGTGAGAAACTCATATTTGAATTGAGAATTTTGCAAAATGTCATAGATGGTGCTGGAAGTAACAAGGAACAGCCTTTTAAAATCAGCCATGCTTTGATATTTCTATTTGTCTAAAAAAAATGGTTGATTTTTCATTTCAGAGTATGAAGTTTTAGCTGATCTAGTCAACCATTATAAATGGGCTCAAATTTAAAATTGTATATATATTTTCTGTATTTAATATAAAAATGTACTCCTAGGCAAGGCATAATGTACACAAAGTCCTGAGACATGGATCCTATTATTAAAAGCTCAAAGGAAGGCAGATATTAGTGTTACTATTAATACTTTATTGTTATTATTTTCATTATAATAATCTTAGAATGAGTTGGTCTATTATAGAAAATGTATTTGTTGGAGCCTAATTAGCTGTATTTATATTCAACTCCATCTATAACCCTTATTTTCATGTAAAAGTTGCTTGCTTAAAATTTAAAATACTGATTTCACATAAGGCAAGATCTCTATAAGCACTTTGTTTTGAAATTTTCTGTTCATTCATCTTGACCCCTTAACTTAAGGCATGTTCATGTCTCCAGTGATGGATTTGTAAATGAGAAAGTATATATATTTTCAATTTTCAAATTTTGTGTTGCTGTCTTTATTGTTTGAGTTATTAAATATTATTTATGATTTAATAAAGTTGTTTTTGGAAAAAAACATATTTAGAGGCTCCCATCCCAGCAGCTCCCTGGGAAAAGTGGTAAGGCCCAGAAAAGGGGGAAATGAGAGAAAAGAACCACCTACCAGCCAGATGAGTAGCAAGCAATGGGCCTGAGTGGAGCCTTGAAAAAAATTAAAAAGGAAGGAAGAAAGCAAAATCAATTTAGAAAAACAATAGCTGTTTCAAATTAAAAACAAATAAAACAACCTACTACTACTGAGATATAAGACTTAAAAGTAATTTTTAATTTATTTTCTTGCAAAGTAGATAAGCAATTATTTTAAATGTGATGGAAAAAGAAATACTTCAAAAGTTTATAGAGATGATCATATTTAATACGTTTAGATCCTTTTTTTTTTCTTTTGGTTCATGAGAACTCAAAGAACTAGAAACAGCATTTCTATATTCATTGCTAAGATGAAGCAGGTCAATGAGATAAAATTTCCAGTGATTTTCCACGTCACTATTAGATAGGAATCCTAATTAACTATTAGCCTATGGTTTCATCTTCCAGATGGGCTTTCTTCTGCTTTGATTTCAATATTCCATACTGAAACATTTCCAACTGACCTTTTCTTTTTTTTTTTTTTATTTTTTTTTGGTCATCTTTTCCTCACATAACTATCCAAAGTCCAACTAATGTCATCATCACTCATTGGGAAATTTTTAACATGAGGAAACTCTGACTAATGTTAAATTATACAAAAAACCAATTGAGAGGGTTTACTTATTAACTGAATTTGGATAGAAAAAGTAGAAAGTATGTAGTCATGGCCTTTTTTATGTACATTGGAGGAACCTGAAAGATAAATTAAGTGACTCTGTCAAACTGACATAGCTGACTAGTTGGCAAAGCTAAAACAATAACAACAAACATTAGATTCAATATTGTATTTTACACATATATGTATAATCCTTTTTAATAAAATCATTAGTTTTCATTTTCCTTGAAACACAGAGAGACAGAATCCCCAAATGCCTGCAACAGATAGGGTGGGGCCAGGTAGAAATTAGGAGGCCATGACTCTATCATGGACTCCTGGTGGCAGGGGATCAAGTACTTGAACCATCATCAACTGCCTCCCAGGCTATGCATTTGCAGCTGGCTTGGAAGCAAAGGAGCCAGAACTTGAACCAGACACTGTAACACAGGATATGGGCCTCCTAAGCATCTTAACTCTTGTGCCATAAGGCCCACCTGTCATCTATAGTCTTTAAATATCCTCCATAGGGTTCTGTTGATATTTTAAGTTAAGTTTAGGAAAGCCCCATAAATCCTGATGCCTAATCTAAACTCAAGTCTGGTCTGTGATGCCTACAATCATATTCTGCCTGTATTATCAGTATTAGCATATAAAATGTCTTGATTACTGGTGTAACTCTTAGATAATAAGAATAGACTATTTCTCTTATTTGACAAAACTTAGGTTTTAGCCTAAAACATATACAATAAAAATAGGCCAATAAGAAAAAAGTCCAGGGGCCAGTGCTGTGGTGCAGCGGGTTACAGCCCTGCAGTGCCAACATCCCATGTGGGCGCCGATTTGTGTCCCAGCTGCTCCACTTCCTATCCAGCTCTCTGCTTTGGCCTGGGAGAGCAGTAGAAGATGGCTCAAGTCCTTGGGCCCCTGCACCAGCGTGGGAGACTCAGAAGAAGCTTCTGGCTCCTGGCTTTGGATCAGCACAGCTCTAGCTGTTGTGGCCATCTGGGAAATGAACCAGTGAATGGAAGACCTCTCTCTGCCTCTCAAATAAATAAATAAATAAATATTTTAAAAATATCCATCAAAAAAGAATTTCTTGAGGTAAAATTTCTATATTGAGTCGTAAGTAATAAAACAGCTAACTTAAATGTGATTGATAAAATTGCAGTGTAATGTAAACAAAAGTTTTAATTGTTACAACCAATTAAACTGAGACAATTACTTAACTGAAAAGTGATCAAGAAAAGAGGGATAGCATATAATCAAAGCAGGGCCCTTGACTTGACAGGGTCACAAGACAAAGCACGGTGAAGATGGATTAGACACCACAGAGAGCTAACAGACTCAGGACATTTCTAACCACTTTCAGGTGAAAGGTTTGAGACTTGGATAGCAGAGACAGGCTCTTCTGTGTAACCCAGTGACCCCTGAAATGAGTGAGTATATATTACTGCTAATGAACTCCAGGCTTTAAATAGGAAATTTGAATTTTCTCACGCTTCAAGCATTCTTTTCATTCTGATTTGACAAAGTCTCTTTCATGACAAAAGGAAAGAACAACAAAACTGGAAGATTCAAAGCACTGGTCAATGTGGTCAGGGAGTGTAGTCCTTCATTTTTCCAAGTGCAAGACTTGAGGACAGCTGCTGTAGGTGGGAGTGCAGCGTTGTGCTGATTTCTTGGGCTTTTTTCTGCCAGCTATGAGGGATTGCAGCACTGTCCCCATCGTGGACTATCTCAGACAGCAATGGTTAATATCCTCCTGGTTCACAGTGCTGGGACAGAGACAGGCTTTGAATGGAATAGTTGAGGTTTTTTTTTTTTTTTTTTTCTCTCCCCTCTCCTGTGCCTTGGAGTCAGTTCTGTAATTGATAAAGGGCCCACAGACCACTATTTCAATAGAAATTTCAATAGCCTACGTGAAAAGTAAACCTCAAAACAGATGGTAAAACTCTATAAATAGGTTACATAATTTTAAATGAATTCACAATTCTAAGGTGTCCTGGACCACTATGATGGTAGCTCTTCTGGTGAACAAGACAATAGATCCATTCACTAAAGAATGATGAAACTCCAACTTGGGGATTTTTAATAATTGCTGTGAGAAATATTTCTCCTCAACTATCCCTTTACTTGGAAGAAAGCAGAAGTATGATGCCAATAAAAATTGTAATAACAAAAAGTAAAACACATCTCAACCATCATTGATTACCAGTCCCTCCACTTGTGATGCTCAGTAAGGATCTTTGGCTTAAGTTTATGTATGGGAGCTAATAGATGAAAAATGAAATAATAATTCATAATCTCTTTTCTAAAAGTTACCATTCATCTTAATTTAAAAATTTTTTTTTTTTTTGACAGGCAGAGTGGACAGTGAGAGAGAGAGAGAGAGACAGAGAGAAAGGTCTTCCTTTGCCGTTGGTTCACCCTCCAATGGCCGCCGCGGTAGCGCGCTGCGGCCGGCGCACCGCGCTGTTCCGATGGCAGGAGCCAGGTGCTTATCCTGGTCTCCCATGGGGTGCAGAGCCCAAACACTTGGGCCATCCTCCACTGCACTCCCTGGCCACAGCAGAGAGCTGGCCTGGAAGAGGGGCAACCGGGACAGGATCGGTGCTCCGACCGGGACTAGAACCTGGTGTGCCGGCGCCGCAAGGCGGAGGATTAGCCTGTTGAGCCACGGCGCCGGCCTTAATTTAAAATTTGGTCTCATTTTAAAATTAAAAATTATAAAGCAGAGGCCTGTATCTAACTCTGTATGTTATCTAATTCTAAATGCTGTACAAGTACTTGTGAAATATGTGCTTGAGCATGGACTTAAGAGACTTAAATATTGGATTCTAGTCTTGCATTTACTACGGTATAACTTTGGCTATTTAGTTAGACTCATTCATCCTTAGTCTCATTTATAAAAGAAAGGAAGGTATTAACACACTGTTGATGATTTTTTGAGGATTTCATGAGATAGTAGTACGTCTGAAAGAACTTAGGGGCTGTTTTGTAGTAGAAACCTTTTGATATTATAATGCCCATTTGATTCTTATATAAAGCATTAACTGTATTAAATCCTATACAAGATAATAATAATTCTTATTTATAAAAGGGGCTAGTTTTATATCTGGAGGAATCACGTGGAGCAAATTGACTTATTATTTGTTCAGTCTCAATTTGTATGTGTCTATAGGAAACATGTATTACAAATTTTGACAAAACCAAACCATTATTGTTATAATCTATGAAATCATTACTAGTTGGGTTCCTTGATTTATAGTCTTGAACAGACATTCATTTGATCCCAAGCTGCCATGATTTATGCAACATGCTTTTAATAAGTTATTAACATTTTCTAAGAAAGCTTAATTGTAAAGACAGTTTTTTCAAAGGCTGTCATAGAATAGTGGTTCTTAACATTTTTCCTGCTCTAGTCACTCTGAATGACAGTAGATGCCCCATCAATAGCAACACTTCACTATGACAGTGATTACTAGTGAAATAATGATAGAGGCATCTCTCAGATATATTAGAATTCTGGAGAAAATATCACTAGGAAAAGGCCCTCTGTATGCTGAAATGTTTGTTGGCCATTTCCTTAATCCACTTGATAAAACCAGACTGACAGGGTAAAGTGCCATTAAATTCCAGAGTTTTGTGATTTGGAATTTTATTTTTCTTCTACTCAGTAGAAGAGATATCTATGATTGAAATGAAGCTGTTTTATCTCAAATTTAAAGGAACATACATAAAAAGTAGAAAAACCTGTCTGCAATGCTAAATAACACACAGCCTGTTCAGAGAAAATAAGACAAGCAGTCACACAGTGACTACTGGACAATTTCGGAAGTGTTATGGAGTGGGCCCAGGCTAGACTTTGTCCAGGTTCTTGTTTCCATGTGTGAAAAAATTCAAGGAAGAGACATGGATAAAGGTGAGCAGAAAAGCAAGATTTACTTCAAGCAAAGGAAAAGTACCCACTCAAGGAATAAATGCAGGCAAGCTTCAAAGAGAATGAGCTGCAATCACAAGGCACACGACTTGTCTTTTATACTATCTGGAGGCATAAGGGGTGGTGTCTGAGGTAGAGCTTAATTAAATATTCAAAGAGGGTGGGTTAGGGGTGAGGTTTGAGTAACTGCTCTTTTCCGTGTCCTTTCTAGGAAATCTTGGGAGTTCATGGCTTAAGTGGGTGATGAGAGTGGGATTGTCAGCCATGGCAATTTTATTGTTAGTGACATTATAATGAGTTAAAGGCCATCATCAGGACACCTGCAGGCATATTGGCTATTTCTAGCTCCTGCTGGTTCCAAGTTTGCTGCATTGTGGAACTTGTGCTTTTAGCTAGTATGGAAGGGAGAGTTTGGGCAGTGCACTGAAGAGGAGTGTGAACAGTGCACAAAAAGGAGGTGTGGGTGATGCAGGAAGGAGGGGTAGTTTGAGAGGCATTGGCCAACCAGAGCTGTCACTAAAATGGACAAAAGCTACCACGTTGGTTAGCCAGACTGTCATGCAATAGGCTGTGTTGCTATGCTGTGGGCCATGCAGGGCTGCAGCAGGCTGGACAGAGCAGCAAGAAAGTACTGTCAGACATTGGCTCTTCTGCTATGTCCCTACCTACATCAGAAGTGTCCTAGAGAACCCAGGAGATTGTTATACAATGTGAAAACCTAAGTACTAATAGAACACCTTGGAAAGAACAAATTGTTGCAAGGTGGAATGCATGGGAAGAGTTCTCAAGTAGGTAAGTTTTGAACTAGACCTTGGAAGAGAAGGAAATGTTCTAGATTCATCCAATCCCACAGCCAAACAGCTTAAAATCCCTTTAACAGGTAGCATCTTGGAGGCTGGATGGAGGCAGACCACAGGTGTAAAGCAGATCTAAGAAAGAAACCTGGCAGAAATGATGAGGCCATTAGAGATGAATCATTGTGTCCAAGGATAGGCAGTCCAAAAGACGGAAATAGATAATGGCTAAGTAAAGGCAAAAATTGTACAGAGGCAATCATGAAGGCTAGAATACAGAGAGGGGCCATGACTTTTACCTAAACAACACGAAGTCTTGTGGGGTGCTGGCCACAGAGTATTTTTGGTGGGGTGTTCACTGCCAAAGGAAAACAGTGTGAAAAATACCGACGGGCACAATAGCAGATTTATTCAGTGAATCGAGTCATGAAGAAATGTACATATATGGTAATTTAAATCATACTAGGGACGTATGCAGTGGGTCTAGTGAGAAATAAGGTGGGGCCAGTTGAACTCCATATTTGCATTCCATACTTAGCTTTGATTTCATAGATGAGAGGGAGCCCCTTGATCTTCTGTAAGGAAATAGCTTCGCTTAAGTGAGTGAGCCTGGGAAGGAACAAGTAGCAGCACAGGGAGATGCAAAGTCATAGATTTAGATTCAGTGATGAACCCTAGAAATGTGTTGCTTGGTTAGTTGTCTCTCACTATTTAATCTGGACTAGAAGATTGCCCCTTTTCCACAACGTGCCCACAATATTCTTGTGAGAATGATGGGCAAAATAAAAGGAGCAATAATAGAGGGACTCCTATCTGTCAGTACATAGTGTTCTGTGTTGTGAACAATGTGGAGATTCATGATCGCTTGACTTAGGGTTTCATATTCTACATTAGTCAAGAATTAAACATGAAAGTTAAATAATACAGTTGGTGGAAGGCTGCAAATGCTTATTTATTCAAAAGGCAACAAAGCAATATATGTTAGTATTTGAGATCATCTCAGCAGGCAGTTTCTGGGTTCAGTTCCTGGCTTTACCACTTAATAACCATGTACCTCAAACAAATTACTTCTCCTGTGCTATGGTTTGCTCCTCTAAAAAATAGGAACAACAATACCTATCTTATAGGGCTTTGGTGAGAATTAAATGAGATAATAATACCCGTTAAAAACTTAGAATAGAGCTTGGCATACCACATATGAGATCAACAAATAAGTGTATCCATATACTGCCATATAGGTGGGATATGTTTTTGAGATACTGATTTGTGTGAGGGAGGAATTGTAATGACTGGAAGAGGAGGGTTGTGTCAGGTGCCTGGGAAATTCAAACCCAAGCATAAGGGCTCCCAGCCTTACTAAATATGGAATCACCAAACCTAGTGAGCTGCAATGTGAAAACAGAGGTTATCTTTGTAGACAACCCCTGGTATTCCCTGGTTATAGAGCATGTTCTTAGCACCCGTAAACTATAAGATCTATTTATGCTCAGTGTTTAGCACAATGTCCAGCACAATTAGCACATAATAACTTCTCAGTAAATGTCAGGTAAATGAGTAACTGATTCAATTAAGAAAATAATTCCAATGTGTGTAAATCAGATGTACCACTCATAGAAACAACACTTTGTTTCGTCTACAGAAGGCATTTGCAGACTTTGAGACTTACAGCAACTCTAAGATAATGGCACATTGGGGAAGATCCCCAAAGGCACTGAATGTCAACTTTTTGTTAAGTGGGATGGGGGTGTGAGATCAGAATTAGGCTGATTTTTAAAGGTAGGTCCATACATGCTATTTTCAGTGATTAAGAAGTAATGTATTCCCTGTTTCAGCACTTTGAGTATTTTGCTTTAAAATGTACACATGCACAGGCACAAATGTACAAATATTTTTTAAAATATTCAACTTTTTTTTTGCTAATTGCAAATCCATCTCAAAACTTAGTAGCTTAAGGGTGGGCATTTAGCCTAACAGTTAAGATGCTGGTTAAGATGCCTACATCCCATATAGAAGTAATGGGTTCAATATACAGCGACATCTCCTGACGCTAGATTCCTGCTAATGCAGACCCCGGGAGGCAGTGGTGATGGCTCAAGTAACTGGGTTCCTGTCACCCATGTTGGAGACCTGGACTGAGTTCTGAGGTCCCTGCTTTGGTTTGGCCCAGGCCTGACTGCTGCAGGCCTTTAGGGAATGAACTGGTGGACGGGAGTTCACTCTCTCTTCCTCTCAAATATTCTTTTAAGTAGCTGGGAACAATGACAGTCATTTACTTAGCATATGAATCTTCAGTTTGCTTAGGGTTCTCAGGAAAGGCTCATCTGTGCTTCATGCAGCATCACCTGGGGTGACTGGGATTTTGAGCCGACATTTTACCTTCAAGATGGTACACATTGAACTGGTGAGTTAGTGCCTGCTGTCAGCTGGGAGCTCAGCTGGCCTTGGGCCAGGAGCCTCAGTTCCTCGCTACATGGGCCTCTTCAGGTCTTCTTGGCTTCCTCTCACAGCATGGTGGCTGTGTTTCAAGGGCAAATGTCTCAGGAGAACAAGGTTTTATGACCTAGATTCAGAATGCACCTGGAATCAATTCTGCTGTCATCACTGGCCATCCAGCTCAGAGGACACCCCACAACCCCCATCTACATGGAAGGACTGCCACTGTAACACTGTAAGGTAGGTACACAGGATAGAAGATCTTGTGGCCCCTTGGAAATACAATCTGCTACATTTTTGATTGAATTAGAGAAATTTAATTCCTCTTTAACATTCTGGAGTTCCCCAGAGTGTCAAGACTATAGTGGTATGTGGGAATTCTTTTCTGGAAGAGGCATATTTTAGGGGAGGAAATATTTTTATGGGGATTTAAAATTAGTTCTTTAAAGGTGCTATGAAGAGAACCAAGGGATAAGGGCATTGGAAGTAAGGGATAAGTTAATGGAAGTAAGATAGCATGAAGAGCTAAGTGTCAACATTTTAAAAACTCAAGTTGGGAATCTCACCTTGCCCAGTGGAGGCCAGCAGAAGAGATATGCTAAACAAATAAGGACCTTCAGATATGGGTTCTGCAATACAGCATAGAATGTGCGTAGCTTAATCTAGTTTTTCCCTTTCTGTGAGTGGACAAAATTTTCCATTATGACTGGAGTTCACTACCAAATTGAGAGTAGACAGCAAACACTATATTTGAAATATGTAGTAACATTCTTTGTTAGCAAATATTTATTTAGCTCTCAGAGGTTAGATATAACGATTGTACGTTTCCTTCAAAGCAACTAAGAACAGTGACCAGTGAACCAAATGCCAGAAGCTTTGACCTCTCTGTCAGAGAAACGGAATTTGAATGTTGTTTTAAAATATTTAAACATTTCCTGTAATTCTAGCTCAATTTTTGTAAACATTTATTTATTTATTCGAAAATGAGAGTTACAGAGAGGGAGGGAGAGATGGAGAAAGGGAGAGCTTCCATCCTCTGGTTCGCTCTCCAGATGGCCACAACAGCCAGGGCTGGGCCAACCAAAGCTAGGAGATAGGAATGTCATCTGAGTCTACGACGTGGGTGGCAGGGGCCGTCTTTAGCTGCTGCTTCTATTAGGCCATTAGCAGGGAGCTGAATCAGAAATAGAGTAGCTGGGACATTAACTGGTGCTTATATGGGATGCTGGCATCACAAGTGGCAGCTTTATATGCCACACCATGATACCAGCCCTGTAGCTCATTTTTCAAATTTATTTGATTTGGAAGAGAAACAAATAGAGAGATATATTCCATCTGTTGTTTCACTCCTAAAATGCCTACTGTAACATCCAGATCAAAGCCAGGAGCCCAGAACTCAATCTGGTTCTACCATGTGGGTAGCAGGGGCACAAAACCTTGAGCCATCACCTGCTGCCTCCCTGAATGTGCAGTTAGCAGGACACTGGATTGGAAACAGAAAGGCTGGGACTTGAACCAGGTACTCTGATATGGGATGTAGGTATTGCAAGTGACTACTTAACCTGCTAAGCTAAAAGCATGTTCTTACATGGTTTTTAAAGTGATATGCTTTAGGACTTTGCATGGAAACCAAGCCAAATCAGTGTGCTAAATGCTGACCAGCTGGCTCAGTTCTTTTCATTGTCTCTGCCTGTATATATTTTATTCACAATTGAACAGCTTTTGATTTGTTTAATGAGGCAGTATAAGGGATACCTTCCCCAAAACGTATGTCTAGAAATTGGAGTGGAAAAGAGACCAGAAGCAATGTATTTTCCTCCTCAAAATATATCTGTCACTTTCAAAGAGGACCATGGAAGCTGAGTTGTTATTGACCATGGCAATTCTGTTCTCCCACTTATGGAATGTTGATCTGGTAGAAAGACTCTGTGCTGGTGTGGGATAGGGTAATCACAGTTGTCTCACCTTACCAGCCTTCCAGAAGCACACCATTATTCATTTTCCACTATCATTATTTTAATTGAAACTGAGTATTTTAGTAATTTTCTTTTGTTTAGTAATTTAGCTTCAACATGAAGAATCAGGGCAATTAAAAAAATGTTGCATTTGTGACAATTATGTGTACCCTTTGACTGACTGCTGTTGTTAGAATAGGGAATCTTTGGTTGTTCAATGGGAAATGCCAAACCTAGGCAGATTTTTATCTCCATATTTGGGTATTTCTTGGAATGGGGCCGTGAACTCGTTTACCTAGGAGAGTTGAGGCAGTGCCCTAGGACCAGGATCATATGACTGTCAATGTCACTTAAGCCTTCTTGCCACTTACTGATTTATGTCTGGTAATTTATTGAGTCTAGACAACTTCATGTGCAGAATTAAAGACATTGCCTTCATCACATCACCTAAATTTCAGCACCTTCTGATGCTGTTAGGGCACAGAAATTGTGCGACTGCTTTTGCAGCCAAAGGTTACTTTCTTTGACATTAGGCAGAGATTGAAAAACAAACTGAAGTTTTTATTTCATCTCCTTGCAGTGATGACAGTTCATGGGCTTAAAAATTGTACATTTCCAGTAACTTGCACACGTTCCTTAACCTATGAACTGTGACTGATTGCATGCATTTAATATTGCGTTTGGAGACATGCTCCAGAAGGACTTGTTTTGAAGCTTGGTGCTTTTTCTCTCTTCTTCAAGCTTAATTTTATTTCTAGTCTAAATTCCTTTTCTGTTTTTGAATGACTACTATTGCTTTCAGAAAATTCATTGTGAGTTGTCTTCAGATACTATTAAGACATAAACCATATAAACAGCTTGGTTTTGAAGCATGCATCTTCTTTTCTATGGGAAGCAATGTTGAGTGAACCTGTTACATTTTGCTTTAAGGAGTTAAGCTTAAAAAAATCCTTCAAACAGCATGACTTCTTTGGGCAGGTGGTAATTTATGATTAATGAGTCTGAAATGGCAGAAATAAACACACAATAAAATTATCCAAAAAGCATTCAGGTGAGCATTTTTATTCAATAAATGACAGGAAAGTTTGGAACTAGAATATTTTGTGAATTGTCGTAGCAACTTTGGCAATTGAAGGGAAATGAAGACAAATCAACTGGAAAGAAATTTTGATTTTAATATGGAAAATGTGCAGTTGTGTAGAAGATATTTAAAATACTGAAAAAGATTTCAATAAAGAACTGGAAATTATACTTAAAAAAACAAGATCAAGAACACATGGTGATTGACAAGTATTAATAGAGCTATTAGAAATGTTTTTGAAGCAAATGCACATGACATATTTCAGCATTTCTCCAGTGATTCCAAGACATTTCTTTGTTGTTGTTGTTTGAAGTTAGCAGATATATAAAAAGCCAAAAATCTATGTGGTAAGGAAAGTCTTCTTAAAAAATTTTTGTCTCCCAATCTTTTTAAATGTCTTATGTATTCAAATACATATATGCATATATGTGTGTGTGCGCATCTGTATAAATGTATCTATACAATACCCACATAAAACCCAGAAAATAAATTCAAATATAAGTTGTGATTTTATAACTGATAGAAAGACATAACTGATGAAATATCATATACTAGGAGAAAAGAGGTAGCAATACATTTATCTACATGACAGAACTAGATTTTTAAATAATGATTAAGCTGTTATTTTATTCAGGGAATAGTGTATGAAAATTGGGAAAGTAACACTGTACTTTTCTATGATGGGATATCTAGGTAGCAGAAAATCAACAAAAATGTCAGTATGACTAATAGCTTATTGTTGGAGTACAGATGTTATAGATATTAATAATTAAGATTTCTTTAGCATCTATTTCCAGATCTTTAAGTCCTGAAAGCCAAATATGTATCCATATTTCTCAATCTTTGCAAGAAAATCAGCATCATTGTAGAAGCAAAGACATATTTTTGCTTAAGCTCTGCCCTCAAAGATTCTTAGTAGAATAGAGCTAGGCTTCAGGAGACAGTCTTTTTGAATCAATTAATTTTCATTTTATTTTACAGGCAGAGAGATAGAGAAACATAGTGAGAGAGCAATTTTCCATCTTGTGATTTACTCTGTATTTACCCACAACATCTGGGGCTGGGCCAGGCTGAAGCCAAGAGCCTGAAACTCAGTTTGGGTCTCCTACACAGGTGGCAAGGATCCAAATATTTGAGCCTTCACCTGTTGCCTCACAGGGTGTGCATTAGCAGGAATCTGGGGTCAGAAGCCAAGTCTGGACTTCAACCCAGACATTCTGATATGGGATGCAGGCATTCCAACGGCAGCTTAATGGCTATGTCAAATGCCTGCCCTTAAGAAGCCAGTATTTTTAACAACATTCTTTGCTTCAATCCTCAAATGTATTCTATTGCACACCAGTCTAACAACTATTAGAACAGATAACATACATACAATATGATAGGACACTGTGACACTTCAATGATAAAATATAACTTCCAGATGTTAGCATTCTTCTAGAATCTATGTCTCATATGAGGTGGTTTAGTCTAGAGTTTTCTTCTGGATTAGTTTGGCATTTTCCTTTTTTCATAATTCTTCTAAGAAATGTTCAAAACTAATTTATATCTTACATGTGTTAATTTATGAAATAATCATATAACTAGGCATGAATTACTCCTATTTATGACTTTATTTTTTTTTTTTTAACTTTTATTTAATGAATATAAATTTCCAGTGTACAGCTTATGGATTACAATGGCTTCCCCCCCCCCATAACTTCCCTCCCACCCGCAACCCTCCCCCCTCCCGCTCCCTCTCCCCTTCCATTTGCATCAAGATTCATTTTCAATTCTCTTTATATACAGAAGATCAATTTAGTATAAAGATTTCAACAGTTTGCACCCACATAGAAACACAAAGTGAAACATACTGTTTGAGTACTAGTTATAGCATTAAATCAAAATGTACAGCACATTAAGGACAGAGATCCCACATGAGGAGCAAGTGCACAGTGGCTCCTGTTGTTGACCCAACAAATTGACACTCTAGTTTATGGCGCCAGTAACCATCTTAGGCTGTCGTCATGAGTTGCCAAGGCTATGGAAGCCTTCCAAGTTTTCCGACTCTGATCATATTTAGACAAGGTCATAAAAGACAGAGTGAGGATAGTAACCAATGATCCTAAGAGTGGCATTTACCAGGTTTGAACAATTATACAGCATTAAGTGGGGAAGAGGACCATCAGTACACACATGTTGGGAGTAGAGCCATTGGTGGTAGAGTAGAGGTTATGATTACAAAGGAATGAGGCCCAAGTGCACTAGACAGGGCCTAGAACAAAGGAAAGAGTCATTATTAGAGGAGCTAAGAAAGGTGCTGTCTAAGCTACAATTAAGTTTTCTGATTGAGAGGCAAATAGAACCTGATAGAAGGGGCTTGATAATAATCTGGTGGGCTTTAGGCCTTGTAAATTCAGAGGCCCAGACCTATCTATCTCTTCACATGGGGTATATCCTAAGGGAGGTGTGAACCTCCTAGGGGAAGGCACTCTGTTGACTTTCATTACTTGGCTGGCCTGGGAGGAGAGCTGGCCAGGTAAAGGCAGGTGGCATCTCTAACAAGAAATTTACAGTTCTGCCTGCAATGTTGCTGACCCTACTTGACCATCCCCTCAGCTGCAGTGGTCACTTTGGAAGTTGGGCTGAGTGAAGGGCTTTTCAGCTTAGAGCCAATAAGATCTGTGGCTCTGACCTGGGCATCCTTCGACTCCAGGGCAGGTCCATTTCCAGTGATCCAACTCTTGGCAGAGCTGCCAGGGCTCTTCACAAGCTGACTTCTGCTGAAGCCCAGGCTTACCACATTGAAAGCCACTGCAGTGGACTGGCCTGTTGGGTCTCCTTGAGGGCAGATCACTGTACAGATCAGCCATTAATAGGCCTGCCACCCATTGCTTCTGATGCCGAGCTTTCCTTTCCTCCTGGTTTGTGTTAAAGCAGACCAGAGGATGCAAGTCAAGGGAGTGCCCGTTTCCCATCTCTAATCTTCGGTGGCCTGAACTACAAGTCTATAGTCACAGGCATGTTCTGTAGTAGTTTTTCTAAGGTAGACAATGCCCATGAGGAAAATTATATTCTCACTTTAAAACTTTCTTTCCCTTTGGTCTGAAAGGGAGGTTTTTTCTACTTACTGTATACTTCACTGATGGCGAAGTGAATCTAGCTATGAGATTATTATTTGAGTTCTTATTTTGGCTATGCTATTGCAGAAAAATGTTAGCCATCTCTTTTATAAGGTCTAAAGATTAAATTGTGCATCCTACAGATTCCTTCATAATAGAATTAGTTTCCTACCTTGAAGAGAATAGAGAAATGAAAGAACAAGTTGGGCTTAGAATAGAGAAATGAGGGAGCAAGTCCTAGATCGCTTGCTGACAATAGCAATATCACATGAATACTTAGCAAACCGTTTCAACCATTAGATAACAACTTAAGAAAACATTTACCAGAAGGTCCAATGCCTTCTATAAATTTTAAGAATCATGTATTTGAAAACACCTCTTAAATATCTAACATGGTGTAGTTTGTTTAACCAGTAAACTTAAGCACAACCATCTAAAATGTTTTTAGTTTCTTTCTACCAACAAGTCTAAAACATATGATACACAGATTCAGGTCCCACAAATTAAAATGTATCTTTGATTGATTTTAGCAGCTTAAATTTATGGACAATCTTATCTATAAGCCATTTAAAATAAAACTCTTAATAAAATTTTCCCATGTGGACATACAATATGTACACACATATAATATAGCATAATAGACCAATATAGCAATTTTAATAATAGCTTTTAAAATCTTTAACTCTTTTTGTAGATTGCCAATTGATTTGAATTGCTTTTTCTTTTTAGTAACCTCAGTTAACCATACTTTCTCTCAGTTGGTACTGTTAATACATTATTGGCTTCATCTGTTTACAGAGCCATCCCAAAGTACTGAATACAATAAAAGTGGCTGGAAAAAGTCCATAGGAACCTATAGGAGGACAGCTAAACACAGAACCAACAACGCTTTAGTTTTATGAGCAGCAGATCATATATAACTGTGGATGACAAAAGACTTTAAGTCGCCATGTTTAAAATTATAAACTCATCAACCAACAAGAGGCACTTGCTTACTTCACAGTATTTTTGAAAGCACCTGTAGGATTTTACAAGTATTTAACCCTTTAAGCCTCTGGGGCTTTCTCATTAAGATAACTATCATGTCTAGTACCACAAGATCATTAGACTTTTTAATTTTCAAACATTTGTGTTAATAGCATTTTCCATTATAGAAACTTAAAGTCTGGTACCACATCACATCTTGACAGTACTTCTAATATACTCCAAATAGACTGATTAGTTGGTGTCTCTATAAGATGAGAGACATAGGTCCTTCGATTTTTTCAGTTGGGCCCAAACTGGAAAAACCAAAGTCCAGGATTTACTGGAAATTTTAGAGACCAGATTGTTTGAAACTTTGATTTTTTGAATGCCTGTCAAGAATGCCAAGAAGGCTCAAAATCCAAAATATCTGGTTGAAATAAGATTTCTTAAAATCATGACATAACATAGACCAAATTTGATCATTGTTACAAGGTGATTATTCAAATTTTTGAAAAAAGCACGTATTTAAATAACCCATAGCTCTTAATAAAAATTCAGCTGTTTTTGAACAATTAGAATTTAACAGACATCAAGAGAACATAATAGATTACTTTAACACATTGCTTTAACAGAGCATCAGAGTTTAATTCTATGTCAAAGAGAAATTGAGCTTCCTGTGATCTTTTGCTATGAGGTTTCCTTCCTTTACCTTCTTTCATATTGGTGACCATGTTTCTGTGTTTCTGTGTGTAAGACATCTTTAAGCATCTTTTGCAGGGCAGGATGAGTGGCAACAAATTCTTTCAGTTTCTGTTTGCTATGAAAAGTTTTAATTTCACCTTCATTCACAAATGAGAGCTTTGCAGGATATAGTATTCTGGGCTGGCAGTTTTTCTCTCTTAGTACCTGGGCTATGTCTCGCCATTCCCTTCTAGCTTGTAGGGTTTCTGATGAGAAGTCTGCTGTGAGTCTAATTGGAGATCCTCTAAGAGTGATCTGACGTTTCTCTCTTGCACCTTTTAGGATCTTTTCTTTATGTTTCACTGTGGTGAGTTTGATTACAACATGTCGTGGTGAGGATCTCTTTTGGTCATGTTTATTAGGGGTTCTATAAGCTTCCTGTACTAAGATGCCTCTGTCCTTCTCCAAACCTGGGAAATTTTCTGCTAGTATCTCACTGAAAATGCCTTCTAATCCTTTCTCCTTCTCCATGCCTTCAGGAACTCCTAGAACCCGAATGTTGGGTTTTTTAATAGTATCCTGTAGATTCCCGACAATATTTTTTAGATTTCTAATTTCTTCTTCTTTTCTTTGGTTTGCCTGTTTCCTTTCCTGTTCTCTGTCTTCTAAGTCTGATATTCTCTCTTCTGCTTCGCCCATTCTGTTTTTAAGGCTCTCTAATGTGTTTGTCATTTGATCTATTGAACTCTTCATTTCATTATGATTTCTAGTCACTATCAGAGTTTCTTGTTCCAGTAGTTGTTTCATTTCATTTTGATTCCTCCTTAATATTTCACTTTCAAGAGAGAGATTTTCTATCTTGTCCATGAAGGATTTCTGTAGTTCAAGAATTTGTTTTTGAGAACTTCTTAATGTTCTTATCAATTTTTTGAGATCTGCTTCTTGCATTTCTTGGATCTCATCATCTTCATAATCTTGAATTGGGGTGTCTTTTTCATTTGGGGGCGTCATAGTTTCTTCCTTGTTCTTGTTAGCTTGGTTTTTGCGTTTGTTGTTTGGCATGTTGGAGATATTTGGTTTCTTCACTGTGGTGTTTTTTCTTGTTACACTATGGCTCTATATTAAGTGGACTGTCTGCTTTCAGTGGAGCCTTAGAGGCTTGAGATGAGTGTGGACTGAGAGCTGTGTTTGGTTCCTCAGGGTTGAGGGTGTGTCAAGGATGACACTCCCAGGTTAGGTGTGGTAAATCTCTCTTTCTTTTTTTGATTCAAAAGGGAAGTAATTCCGCACAGCTGAACGTAATTGGAGGTAGTTAGCAGGCAAATGATATACCCACAGGAGCCAGAGATCGGAAGCTTTTTCCCGAGGGCCACACAGGGAATCTCTTTTGCCCTCAGTGTGGGCTCCAATTCTCCTGCAGTCTCCCACTGGGTTGCCAAGTTAGATGCTAATCTCCTGTTATTTCACCCCTCCCCACAGAGTCAGGTTTTTCTGCTAGGCTCAGGGCTGGTGCAGACCTGAGGTCGCCCTGCTTATGACGTATGTCCAAAATGGCGCCTGCTCTGTCTTGCTCGCCTTTGAGAGGTGAGCGGAGAGAGAGAGAAACTTGTGTCCGTATCAGTCACTTTTTTTATTTTTTTTTCTCTCTCTTCTAGTTAGCCTGGTGAACTTTTCCCCACGGAGTTTCAAGCCTCGTTCCCTCTAGCCTCCTCTTTCCGCTTGCCTGCTGGTATCTCGAGCTATGGAGGTTCGGCTCACCTCGCGTTCCAGCGCTGGTGCGTTGAGTCTGCCGCTGGTGTCCCGAACTTGGGCTCCCACGCTCTCCACGCAGGTCCACTGTGAATCACTAGTTCCGGAAGAGTTTCCTCTGCTGTTTCATCCACTACTCTTCCTTGACCCTGCAGTATCTCCACTTATATTGAACTTTCTCTCCCCCCGGACTAAGTGTGCTTCCTGCCTATTCCGCCATCTTGCCGCCTCTCTATGACTTTATTTTAACCTGTTACACATTCTTTCGACTTTAGTGGCAGATTGGAAAAAAATCAAAGCATTCTGTTATGACACACAACATTTGTAAATATGTGTACAGGCACTAAAGTCAGTAGATATGGTATTGAAAGATGTAAGGTGTATATAAAGGTGCTGTAACTTCTTTACTGTTGTATTAATCATACATTTTATCATTCCCTTCCAACTGGCTATTCACTCTCAAATCACCATCCTATTCTTAACGGGTAAAACAAAGCATTAACTGAAGAAACAAAGCATTTTTAAATGATTTACTCTTATTTATTTGAAAGGCACAGTTAGAGAGAGAGAAAGAGAGAGAGAGAGAGAGATATTGACTGAGAGATTGAGATCATCCATCCACTGCTTCACTCCCCAAATGGCCACAATGGCCAGGGCTGGGCCAGACTGAAGCCAAGAGGCAGGAGCTTCCTCTTGGTCTCCTATGTGGATGCAGAAGCCCAAAGACTTGGGCCATCTTCTGCTGCTTACCCAGGCACATTAGCAGGGAGCTGGATTAGAAATGAGCAGCCAGGACATTAATCCAGTGCCACTATAGAATGCAGCTTTTCCTGCTAGGCTATAATGCTGACCACAAAGAAAGCATTTTTAAAGTAGATTTGCAGCAGAACTTGTAATTTTGGAAAGAGAAGGCTAATTCTTTGGGGGTGAGGAATAAATTTGTGGAAGTAATTCTGGTTTTAGTGGTATAGCCCTGATTGGCAGAAGCATGGGATATGTAGGTGTTCGATGGCCAGGACAGATTTCAAGTTGTGCATTGTTGGAAGACAAATAGGCAGGGTTTTTTGTTTGTTTGATTTTTTTTTTTCAAATTTAAGCCTAGGGTCAGTGGTAAATGTGCAGATTATAAGGAAAGGCCATCTAAGATCTGTCTTGAGAGGTGCTCTGGTTTGTTTGATACTATCACACAGAATCCAGAACAAAGCTCTAAATTCCAGATTTGTCACTTCTTAGCTATCTGACCATCAGCAAGCCACTTACTCTGACTACTCATCAATTTCTTTATTTGTAAAATAGAGGTAATAGTAGTGCCTACTTCAGAAGAGCTTTATGTGGATTAAATGAATTGGTGGCACATTTAATTGGGATATAGTAAATAAATATTCCAAGATTTCTTATACTGATTGAGGAAATAGGAACTATCTGAGAGTAAAATGCTACCATTAAAATAATAATGTTGAGCCTGCGCTGTGGCTCAATAGGCCAATCCTCCACCTGCGGTGCCGGCATACCAGGTTCTAGTCCCGGTCGGGGCGCTGGATTCTGTCCCAGTTGCCCCTCTTCCAGGCCATCTCTCTGCTGTGGCCCGGGAGTGCAGTGGAGGATGGCCCAAGTGCTTGGGCCCTGCACCCCATGGGAGACCAGGAGAAGCACCTGGCTCCTGCCTTCAGATCGGCCCCGTGCGCTGGCCTCAGCATGCCAGCCGCAGCGGCCATTGGAGGGTGAACCAACGGCAAAGGAAGACCTTTCTCTCTCTCTCTCTCTCTCTCTCTCTCTCTCACTGTCCACTCTGCCTGTCAAAACAAAACAAAACAAAACAAAACAAAATAATAATAATGTTGAATTATATGGGGTATCCTAAGATGGTGGTATATTAACAAGACAATCCAAGTCATGTAGGCCACAATAGATAGTTAAAAAGGAGAAGATACACACCGGAGATACAGCCATGGGAAATTTGCAATGGGAAGGCCAGGAGACCAACAGAGACTGGGCAGGTCCATGCTGAAATAGCAAACAAGAAAGGGAAGTGGCGGAGGCTTGGCAGAGGTGTGGTCAGGGGAGGTTTGTGCCAGCCCCCAGTGGAGCAGGTTGGATGGGAAATTGCAGGTCCATGGAGCTGCAAATAGCAGAGGGAGGGGGAGCTTGGTGAACTGCTTGTGAAGTTCTGTGAAGGAAGAAAGAGAAGATATAGAGGAACAAACAGAAGTTGGGCACCCTCTGCCCATCTCTGTCCCTTCTCCTCACCAGCTAGACCTGCAGCTGGCTTGGAGAAGCCATATTGTTTGTTTACCTTTTTGAACATAAACAGGGGCTCCTATCTTTGCCTCCAGTGCACATGCCCATCAATTGCAGAGGCCACCTCAGCACACCCCAACCAGGAAAGAGGATCACAACATTTCAGAATTTCCTCCCCAACATGCAAGCTGTACAACAAGGAGAAGTCCTGACTATTGAAAACTTGAGCCTGTTCCATCCATCATTGAAAAATGAGCCAGGACTCTGTAGGTGGGGCTCCATGCACTGGAGCTTGTACCCACCTCCACCACAATTGAGAAGTGAGCTGGGCTCCAGTAGGCAGGGATGCGTGCTTTTACTTGCAACGCAGACACATAGCAGCTCATAACAGAGGGAAATCTCACCAAAAGAAAATCTCCATAGATTAGAGATGCAGTTTGTTAAGCAAGGTGATACAATCCTGAACACACCAGAGACTAACAGAGGGGCATCCTACAATTGTGAGGAAAAGGATGGGTCACATCAACAGAAGTGAACAACTTCCTCTAACCAAAAAACCAGAGGAAAGATACAAAGCCCCATGGGGCTTTACATTGGGTACCTCCTCCACCTCTGAATAATGAACAGAGCACCCAGGCCACATCCAGCACACACCTCTTGGAGCTCACTAAAAGTGCAGACATCCCACTAAATCACAAAGACACAAATTAAAGAGAAAAGTAACCAGACCAAAAAAAAAAAATACACAAATGCCAAAAAAAAAAAAAAAAGAAAAATCCCTAATTAAGAATAAGGAAGATACTATAAGCTCACCCCCACAACAGAACACTACAACTCTTCAGTAATAGAAAGTGAACATGAAGAGATTGAAGATATGCCAGAAACATAATTCAGATAGTTAATCACCAGATTACTCAGAAGCAATCAGAAGCAAATTCATGTTCTAAATGAAAAGTGCTCACAAGAAATTGAGATATTAAAGAGAAGTCAGAATGAAATACTAGAAATGAAGAATTCAATAGACCATATAAAAAATGCAGTGGGAAGCCTTAACAACAGAATAGATGAGACAAAAGAAATAATATCAGAACTAGAAGACAAATTTCTGGAAATATTATACCCGGACCAAAAGAAGAAGAAATTAGACAACTAAAAATCATGGTTGGAGACCTACAAAATACTATCCAATGACCCAACATATGAATCCTAGGAGTTCCATAAGGCGTGGAAAGAGAGAAAGGATTAGGAGGCCTTTTTAATGAAATAGTAACAGAAAACAGTCTGGAGAAAGAAAGATACACCAAGTACAGGAAGTACACAGAACTACCAATAGACACAGCCAGAAAAGATATTCACCACAACATATTGTAGGTTATGGGGGGAAAAAACACTATAATTCAAAAGTTGTACATTCAAAATTTATATTTATTACATAAAAGGTTTTCTAGGCCGGCGCTGCAGCTCAATAGGCTAATCCTCCACCAGCACACCAGGTTCTAGTCCCGGTCGAGGCGCTGGATTCTGTCCTGGTCACTCCTCTTCCTGTCCAGCTCTCTGCTGTGGCCCGGGAGTGCAGTGGAGGATGGCCTGGTCACCCACATGGGAGACCAGGAGACGCACCTGGCTCCTGGCTTCGGATCAGCGCGGTGCACCAGCTGTAGTGTGCCGGCTGCAGTGGCCATTGGAGGCTGAACCAACGGAAAATGAAGACCTTTCTCTCTGTCTCTCTCTCTCACTGTCCACTCTGCCTGTCAAAAAAAAGTTTTCTAAAAAAAATGTAGTAAAACTCTCCACAGTAAAACATAAAGAAACAATCTTAACATGTGCTTGAAAGAAATGCCAAATCACATTCAGAGGAAACCCAATTAGACTCACTGCAGACTTCTAATCAGATACCTTATAGGCAAGGAGAGAATGGTGAGATATATTCAAAGTCTTAAGAGAAAAAACCCTGTCAACCTAGAATACTGTACTCTGCAAAGCTCTTTTTATGAATGAAGGAGAAATAAAAATCTTCCACAACAAAGAGAAATTGAAAGAATTTGTAACCCAGCCCTACAAAAGATGCTCAGAGATATGCTACACATAACACAGAAATAGGAACACCACTATGAAATAAGATGAATTCAGAAAATGACCCAGTAGAAGTACAAAGGAAACCCAAAATACAAAATTAAGACCATTTACAGAAACATGGCAGGGCAAAGTCAGTACTTAACAAAATTCATCTTCAATGTAAATGGTGTCAGCTCTTCAGTTAAAAGACATAGACTGGCTGAATGGATTAAAAAAGAAAGCTCATCTATTTGCTCCCTATATGAAACACATCTTACCAACAAAGATGCATGCAGACTGAAAGTGAAAGAATGGAAAAAGATAATCCATGCTAACAGAAACCAAAAATGAGCTGGTATAGCCTTCCTTATATCAGACAGAATAGACTTTAACACCAAAGCTATTAACAGAGAAAAAAAAGGACACTATATAATGATAAAAAGATCAATTCAACAGGAAGATGTGACTATTATAAATGTACATGCACCAAATTACAGTGTACCTGGCTATCTAAAAGAAATGTTAATGGAATTAAATGGAGATATAGACTCAATAAAATAGAAATGAGGGATTTCAGTAACTCACTTTCAGCAAGTAAACATCAACAAGTAAACATCAGAGTTTATTGACACTATAGACCAAATGGACCTAACAGTTATCATCAGAGCCTTCCACCCTACAGCCCCAGAATACACATTTTTCTCACCAGCGCATGGAACTTTCTCTAAGATTGTCCATATGCTAGGCTATAAAGCAAGTCTCAGCAAATTAAAAAAAAAATAAAAATCATACCACATATCTTCTTGAATCACTATGCAATGAAGCTGGAAATCAGCAACTCAGGAATCTCTAGAGTATGCATAAATACCTGGAGACTAAACAACATTCTCCTGAATGAATAGTGGGTCAAAGAAGAGATCAAAAAAAGTAAAAAAATTTCTGGAAACAAATGAAGATCACAATATAACATATCAAATCTTATGGGATACAGCAAAAGCAGTGTTAAGAGGGAAGTATAGGCTTTGCAGACACCATTGTTGCCCGCAGCTGCTCTCCGACAGCCATGGTCAACCCCGCCGTGTTCTTCCACATCGCCGTCAATGGCAAGCCTTTGGGCCGCGTCTCCTTCGAACTATTTGCAGGCAAAGTTCCAAAGACGGCAGAAAACTTCCGTGCTCTGAGCACCGGAGAGAAAGGATTTGGTTATAAGGGTTCCTGCTTTCACAGGATTATTCCGGGGTTTATGTGCCAGGGTGGTGACTTCACACGCCACAATGGCACCAGCGGCAAGTCCATCTATGGAGAGAAGTTCGAGGATGAAAACTTCCTGCTGAAGCACACAGGTCCTGGCATCTTGTCCATGGCAAACGCTGGGCCCAGCACAAACGGCTCCCAGTTCTTCATCTGCACTGCCAAGACTGAATGGTTGGATGGCAAGCATGTGGTCTTCGGCAGAGTGAAAGAGGGCATGAGCATTGTGGAAGCCATGGAGCACTTTGGGTCTGAGAACGGCAAGACCAGCAAGAAGATCACCATTGCCAACTGTGGACAACTCTAATGCATCTGACGAGTTTTATCTCACCCGCCTGACCATTCCTCTAGCTCAGGAGAGCGCCCTCCGCCCCATCTGCTCGTGACACCCTGAATTGTGCTCTCCCTGCAGGTCTTTGGTTCCGTGTTTTCCTTACTTCCCCTCCAAGTCTAGCGGAATTGCAGAGTTAAAACTTATGATTATAAAATAAAAACATAAACAACGAAAAAAAAAAAGAGGGAAGTATAGTAACTGGTGCCTACATCAAGAAATTGGAAAGGCACCAAATAAATGAACTATCAATGCATCTCATGGATCTAGGAAAACAACAATAAGCCAAACCCAAAACTAGTAGGAGAAAAGAAATACTTAAATTAGAGAAGAAATCAATGAAACTGTATATAAAAAAATACAAAAGATCAACAAAACTGTATCCAAAAATAAGATACAAAAGCAAAACAAAGACCTAGTTTTTTGATACAATAAAATTGACACACCATTGGCCCAAATAACCAAAAAAAAAAGGAGAGAAAAGACCCAAGTCAATAAAACTGGAGATGAAGAAAGAAGATGTGTCTGTTGTACCACAGAAATAAAAGAAGCATCAGAAATTACTACATGGATTGAAAGAAACAATATCGTCAAGTTGTCTGTTCTTCTGAAAGCAATTTACAGATTCAACAGGATACCAATCAAAATACCAAAGACAGTCTTCTCAGATCTAGAAAAAGTGATGCTGAAATTCATACGGAAATGCATGAGGCCCGAATAACTAAAGCAATCTTATACAACAAAAACAAACTGGGATGCCAGCGCTGTAGGTGGCAACCCAACCTACTTGGCCATAGCACTGACCCTGATTTTACTATTTGTAAACAAAATGGACTTTCATCTGATTCAAAATGCCTGAATATACTTTCAACTCTATACATTGTAGTTATATACTAAATGAAAGGACTCAATACTTTGCTCTTTAATTAATATATTTTATTTTTTGGGAGACATTTATTTATTTGAAAGGAAAAGTGACAGGGAGAGAGGGAGAGAAGTGGAGGGGAGAGAGAGGGAGAGAGAGAGAGAGGGAGAGAGAGAGAGAGGGAGAGAGAGAGAGAGAGAGAATGCAAGCTTCCATTTGCTGGTTCACTCCCCAAATGGCTACAGGGCAGGGACTGCACCAGGCTGATGCCAGGAGCCAGGAACTCCATCTGGGTCTCCCATACGGATTGCAGGAGTCCAATCACTTGGGCCATTATCTTCCACCTCCCCAGGCCCATTAGCAGGGAGCTTGGTTGAAAGTGGAGCAACAGAGTCATGAACAGGCACTCTGATCTGGGGTGCTCGCATTGCAGGGAGCAGTTTAGCTTACTGTGCCACAGTTCTGTCCCCTACTATTTTTAGAAAGCTTTTATTTAATAAATATAAATTTCATAGGTACAACTTTTGGAATATAGCAGTTCTTCTCTCATACCTGGCCTCCCACCCCCAAACTGCCCCACCTCCTACTCACTCTCCCATCCCATTCTAAAGTAAGATTTGCTTTTAATTATCTTTATATACAGAAGATCAACTCTATACTAAGATTCCAGCAGTTTGTACCCACACAGACACACAAAGTATAAAGTACTGTTTGAAGACATATTTTACCATTAATTCTCATAGTACAACTCATTAAGAACAAAGGTCCTACATATGAGCAAGTGCACAGTGACTCCTGTTGTTGATTTAACAATTGACACTCTTATTTCAAGGCTATGGAAGCCTTAGACAAGGCCATAAGCAAAATGGAAGTTCTCTCCTCCTTTCAGAGAAAAGTACATCCTTCTTTGATGGCCCCTTCTTTCCACTGGAATCTCACTCATAGAGATCCTTCATGTAGATCATTTTTTTGCCACAGTGTCTTGGCTTTCCATGCCTGAAATGCTCTCATGGGCTTTTCAGCCAGATTTGATGCCTTAAGGTCTGATTCTGAGGTCAGAGTGCTATTTAGGGCATTTATCATTCTATGAGTCTGCTGTGTGTCCTGCTTCCCATGTAGGATCATTCTCTCCTTTTTAATTCTATCTATTGTTATTATCAGACACTTGGTCTTAGTTATGTCATCCCTTTGACACTTAATCCTATCTATATGATCAGTTGTACACTTAATATGATCACTTTAACATGTAAGATGGTATTAGTATCCCTGGCCCCTATTTTGATGCTCATCTAATAATTTAATAAATAAATAGTCCAGAGGACAATAAGAAAATGAATAGTTTTAAATTCTGATGTTTTCAAGGATCTTAAGCCTCTCATATTTTAAGCTCCTCATAGAAGCCCTCATAAGCTCTATAAACTGCATTTTAATTAAAATGTTAAGTTCTATAAAATGTGGTCATTTATCTTTAGTAATGAATTCTTTTTGTTTTAGTAATGCATTCTTTAAAATAGAATAACATGAAAATCTTCCTTATTTTCCTCAGTACCCATTTCTGCCCTTTTTCAGTTTATTATGGCACATAAACTTTTGTTCCTGTGAGAGGGGATTTAAGATGGAAACATAGAAGCTGTATTTAAATTGAGTGTGCTCATGTTGCTTAAAAAAAAATGGAAACGAATGTGCCATCCCCAAAAGAAATGCTTTTTTAAAACTAGAGGTCTATATAGAGCATATTTTCACAAACTTCTAATAAGATGATCGAAGAGCAGTTAGGTATCATAAACTATGTAGAGCCTGAAATGTTACCCTCATGTAATCTAACAACCTGTCACAATTCATTTGCCAGTCTCCAATCAGCAGAATCATTAATCTCAGAAGATTGTAGCTCAACAAGGTCATTATGTTTTGGGGCCTCCAAAAGTAGCTGGCGTACTCTGACCTGAAGGACAACCTCTAGTTCAGCCTACTGGTTAAACCCCAACCAGTGGATACTTATTTTTAGTTTAGCAGAGAAAAATGACCAAGTCACGTGCTGACTCCAAAATCCTGGGTGTAGTAGGTGTTAAACCTTCTTTTTGGTGGATGAAGGGAGAGGCAAAGAGATAGCTGTTTAGTTGCCAGAGACATTAAGTATTGTGAATCTGTTTGCTTGATCCTAAGGACATTTACTTAGTTAAGGCCTTTGAATTTCATAGGAGTTTCTCAGCTACCCCTACCAATAGAAGTATGCTAACAGTACAGTCAGAATCATTGAGACTGAGGATTCTGATTTGTTAACCCATAAAACATCAACTCTCAAGTGAAAGTTTTGGACACCATGGAGCAGAAGCATCTGTGCTAAATTCTGACCCACTCATTGGTGGCACATAAAAGTGGAGTTTAAATAGGCCTAGCAAATATGTGTTGGAAACCTTGCAACAGGACTGTGAACTGTTCTAGGAAATGAAGCAGTGGCAATTCCAAGGCAGCATACCAAGTGCCATCAATCTGTGCAATGGATTAAGTTACAGTCATAGTGTCTGAAATAGCTGGGGCTGCAGGAGAAACTACTGAATTCATTGGCATTGAAGCCACTTTAAACCTCCAGTTGGCATTGGTCCTTTTATGAGCCATTCAGGCGGTTGCAACTTTCACTACCCTTAGTGCTTTTAATCCTTAGTCATAGAGCTGTGTTTGTGCTTTTTTTCCTCCTGGAATTCTATAGTGTTCCTGTTGAACCACTTGGGGTGGGAACAAGTACATGGGTTAAAGAGCCACTTAGGTGTCTCGCTAAGTAGTTCTCTACATGTAGTTGTTCCTCAATAGGAGACATCCTTCTGGCGTTTGTAAGCACTCACAGTATAGGCTTGTAAAACATCAATACCAATTATATATTCAGCAATGCAATTTACAATGCTGAATCTAGTTTAGTAACAACCCCAAAGAGCCCCACTCACAGGGTTAGCTTATTTCCTTTCCTCACTGGGGACATTGCCCAAGCTCTGTTGGCTAAATTGGCACAACTTCTTCCCACTTGATAATAGGCAGGATGATAACTTGTTCTTCTACATCCAACAAGCCAGAGAAGTTTTTGTTTTTCCTCTTCACAGTTACTCAGCATAATTGGGTAGGTGCATATGGCCTGTGGTGCCCTTGCCATCTTGGTTCCATCTGTAACTGACTTTGTCTTTAAAGCAATTGAGTTTGGATGAGGGAAGGAGACAGGATCACATAGGAGAAAGAAAGTTGATTCCAATAAGTCATATTCACTTTCTATTGTGAGGACCACAGCAGCTGCATAGAGCTCAACCAAAGGCTGTTTCAGTGTTTTTGATCCAATAAAAGCCCAATGCCAAGCAGCAAGGTCATCATAACCAACGCCATCAACTTTCGCTTTAGAAATCCTTAGCTCTATAGCCATATCCGTGTTGATTACTAGCTGGGTATCTCAGGGTTTATGTCTTCTGTCTAATTTGGTCTTGGTTCCCACCATGACAATTTTTTTTATTTGACAGGCAGAGTTAGACAGTGAGAGAGAGAGAGAGAGAGAGAGAAAGTTCTTCTATCCGTTGGTTCACTCCCAAATGGCCGCTACGGTCGGAGCTGTGCCGATCCGAAGCCAAAGCCAGGTGCTTCCTCCTGGTCTCCCATGAGGGTGCAGGAGCCCGAGCACTTGGGCCATCCTCCACTGCCCTCCCAGACCACAGCAGAGAGATGGACTGGAAGAGGAGCAACCAGGACTAGAACCCGGTGCCCAAATGGGATGCCAGGGCCGAAGGCAGAGGATTAACCAAGTAAGCCACAGCGCCACCCCCCCCACCCCCCCACCCCGTGACAATTTTTATAAGAGTCAACTTTAATCCAGGGCACTTGTTGCTACCTTACAAAGTCAACATCTCATAAATTCTCACTTGGTTTCAATATAAGGAATCATGACTTTTTAAGTGTAGCAGGGCTGATGTCAGAATTTATCTATATTTCTTGGGCTTGGTTTCTTATTCTGTAGTGGATTACCTCCATCAACATTGTAAAACCAATCCAGGGCACTGAAAGCTTCATCCATGGCTTTTTACATATTGTTTATCTGTCTCAGAGTAAACTCCCTGAGAGGGCCAAACTTCCTTTACTGTCACCAGGATCCACTGGAAAAATCTCTGAGCCTATTTACTATGGCTTTTGAATAGAGGTAAGATTGCCACAAGGGACTGTAGGAGGGGCTGAGACACACATAGTCCAGCTGTTGCCATCCTTTCTTAATGAGAATTGTGTGTACCCACCCTACCACCCACGTTCCAATTGAACAAAATGAAGTTCTGATGATTGGCCCACTTTCCCTTCATAGTGATCACAAATTTTCTTCCTTTCACACTTAGTGTGTGAGATTCCCATAAGTTTTGTAAAAGGGGACAAAATCTGCTTATTCAGAATGAGCCATACTGCTGGTTGTTAAAATGGGGTGAACCTGAGGCTGCCTGTGAGATTCAGCAGAACCTCTTCCTCCTGCTCTATGGGCAGCCAGTACTTCTTGGTATTCAGTCTGCAACCATCAATCTAGCTACTCCTCATTAACAAGCAATAAAGCACGACCATTTCGTGCCCAGTTGACCATACAGTTTGATTAATTGTCAGATACTGATCAATTACATCAGTTTGGTGGGAGAAGTGGAGAGGCAAAGAGACAGGATGTTTATCTGTATTTTTAAATCTCTGTTCTTTTCCCCTCTGGGTTAATATGGAGATAATTAATTCTGTTCTGTTAAATCACTAAAACTTCTGTTTAAAGGAAACAGTAGAAAGAAGGAAATTTGAAGTTTCAGTTTCCAGGAAGAAACTTTTGCCAAAAAGAACTTAATAAAAAAAAAAAAAAGAGAGAGAATGAGATGTTAAACTCATGTTTCTGAAACAAAGAGGAGGAGAATATCGAAGCTTGAGAGGAGCTAAATAGTCTCTAATGAGTCCTGAAATGTCTGCATTCTGATTAAATTTGAAGCAGGCTTAAGCATCAATGGAAGAAAGTCAAATACAAATTATTGAATGAGATATAAAGAAAGAGTACTTTCTCCTTTCTATGCATTTTTCTGGTATGCACATTTGAAAGGCTTCAGTTAGTTTCTGCATACTGAGGGGTAGTAGAACCTGCAGATTGACAGTGTAGGCTTGGGAATTGGATAGCCCTAATGACAAGTTCCAGATACACTGCTTACTTATATAATTTTAAACAAATTCCCCAAACTTTTTGCACCTAAGTTTCTTTATTTCTAGTCCTATGATCATAATATATAATTTATACAGTTGTTAGGATTATAGGAGGAGATAATATATGTAAAGGGTTTAGTGCAATGGTTGACACATTGAATTATGAATAAATGATATCCAGCTGTCATTATTAATAGATGAAGACTGTAAAAGTCTACCTTTGGTGTTACTAGAGTAGATGAATTTAGTATAAAATTGACTAATTGACTAATTGACTAATTGACTAATTGGTAGCTTCCTACACAATGTAAATTCAGAGGCCAAGAATTCCCCTCTAGGGATAGGCTTTGCAGCACAGCTGTTCAAGCTCTGACTTGTGATGCCAGTGTTACATTTCAGAATGCCAGTTCAAGTCCCAGTTGCTCTTCTTTGGAGTCAGGTTCTTGCTAAGCTGTCTTGGAAATCAGTTGAAGTTGGTCAAGTACTTGGGTCCCTGCCATTCACCTGAAAAAACCAGATGGGGTTCCAGGGTTCTGGGCCAGGGTTCTGAGCATATCTTTCAAATTAATAAAAATCTTAAAAAAAATTTTCCGCTAAATAATTCTGAGTTGATAAGACTGGTTTCTGGGATTCTGTTATTAGAATTTAATCACACTGGGATTAAGGTATCAAAACCACTTTTAAAATATGAAATCTTTAGCAGATGGTGGCTTATTACCTTTGTTAGCATTTTAATTGTAGGAAACCTGATTTGATTTGACTGTCTCCTGTAAGAAAACGAGCAGGAAAGAAGCATTAGGAAATTTTACCCTGAGATGCAGTTGCCTCAAGGAGGAGAAAATGGAGAATAAGGAGAATTTAAGGGAAAAACATATTTTATCACCATAATCTAGTCAAAATTTCATCCTCTTTCAGAAGACTTAATAAAGAAATATGCTAGTTACAAAGGATTCAAGAGTTAATGAAATTCTACATTTTTCAATGTGTTTAAATCTTTGGAGTTTACACAAGTAAATAACGGTTTTGAGAATTTTAAGGTTTCATATTTCTGAGGTGATACTAGTTAATTATATTCTTGGTAACAATATACTGCCATGATTTTCTTTCATGCTTGCAAATCAGGCGTGGAATTGTGTTATCTTCTGTGACCTGTCGTAGATGACCAGTCACGCTGGAAAATTTCTGTTTTTTCTCTTCTGTAGTAGGTTATCTCCATCTGCCTTAGTTTGAGTATAGACTATTTACTGATGCCTGAAATTCTTGGATTTACAAAAGAAATAATGCTTTTCATAATAACTCTTTGGAAATTATGATCTACAAATTATCTTAGGAGCTATGTATGGAATTCCCCACTCATGGTACAAAAATCCCACCAGCCCATGAGAGAGATTCACTCTTCCTCAGCTTGGATGCATTCAAGACAGGGAGAGAAGATTTTAAGCAGGCGGCTTCTTCTGTTGGGAAGAAAGCGTCTGTTATATATTGAGCCTGAATCTGCTTCTTGACCATAATTCTATTTTTTGTGTGTGTGCAGGAGTGCATAGGCCTTTCCACTCTGCCAGATGATGGTTCTTTCAGAACTTTCAGTGCATGTGAATACATACTTCCACACACCCTTACTTCTCCTCAGCTGAATGTCTTCAGTGTACTCATTTCGCATGATTGCCAGGATCCCAGGCCTTTTATTGCTTGATTTTTCTCCTCTGAAAGGCAATTTATCTAAAGTGACCATATATCCTGGATTTCCAAGGACTGTCCTATGGTTCAGGTGTAAATTTGGATAATGTTCTCCTTTAACCCTAATAATACTCTTGTTTAAGATGATAAATTGTAATGGCTCTGTTGTACACATAAAGGTGACCTCACAACAGTGCTCACACAAGGTCTTCCAGAGCTGCATTCTGGGCAATTCACTGTCACTGAATCATTAGCAGATGTGTGGGGTACGCCCCTACTGCACTCTCTTTCTACAGTAGTGCACTACTGGATCACATCAGAGTTCTTCATCAGACTCCAGGAGGGATTAATACGCTGGACACATTGTGAGGGACTTGTCTGGGTCTGAGACTGGCATGGTATGTCCCATGATATAACTAACAAATGTCTTTTTGTTCCCTGAGATTAAGCAAAAGCTTATGTTACCACTGAGTGTGAGAATAACACTTACAGTGCAACAGGTGAAGAGAAATTTTGGTACACTTGGTCAATGCAGAATCATCAAATTTTGGGATTGGGAGAGACTTTCCTAGTCATCAGTTTTAGGCAGAGATTTCATAGATTTGTTTTTCTTTTTTTTTTAAAGTTAGTTCATTTTTTTTTTTTTTGTCATAAATCATTTGGTTAAAAGTAGATGTGGTTAAAGTATTAGAATAGGAAAGATGTTCAAACTGTTTCCTAATTAACAATCGTGTACAACTAATGAATTGTCCCAAAATTAAAGGTAAACTTGGGATTGCCTTACTTCTTCCTGTTAAAAATTATAGAGCAGCTGGCTGGACTAAGTTTCAGAGCAGTTGTATAGGAAACCATGCTCTTATACTTTCTGCTGTGTATACCAGGGCCAACGGCTTAACCTTTTAAATCTAAATCACTGCCATGAAGCTAAATATGATTTGCAAATAATAAAATGAAATCAAGCAACAAAGCAACCATGATGCTGCTGATGACAACAGTAACAACTAATGTGTTTTTAGTACTTCCTTGTACATGCTACTATGCTAAATATTTTAAACTTGTTTTTAATTCTTACAATCACTCAAGGTTGAAGCTATGATTTGAATATTTGTGTTCTCCCCAAGTTCATACATTGAAATCTTGTTCCCTAAAGCGAAGCCTAATGGGAGGTGATTAAATCATTAGGTGATTAAAATCATGCCCCCATCAATGGAATTCATGTCCTTATAAAAGAGGCCCCAGAGAGTTGCCTTGTGCCTTCTGCCATACAAGGACGTGGCAAGGAGGCCTCATTTGTGAACCAGGGGATCATCTTTCAACAGTTACCACATTTGCCTTCATTTTGGTCTTCTCAGTCTCCAGAACAGTGAGAAATAAGTTTCTGTTCTATGTAAACACCCACTTTGTGAGGTTTTGTTAATAGCTGTCTGAGCAAAGGAAATAGCTATTATTATTTTCATATATGTGGCAGAATTAAAATTCATGGAGCTCTATTTGCTGTAAACTATTATTAGTAGTACTATATTTCATCTGAATAAAAGGACTCTGTTTTTATGTTGGGAATCTCCACCCAACTGCCATGTATTCTGAGGGTACTAAATTAGAATTCATTGGGTGAGTAAGTATTATAGTTACTAATAATTATATAAGTGAAAACAGAAACATGGCATATTAGAATAAGATCTGTATAAAGGTATGAATGTATATTTTTTCTTTATAAATAAAGGGGAAAATATTTATGTGATCCCCTACGCTTTCTAGCACTCTGGCAATTAGAACATATTATGAATTCTGGCCAAGGAGACATGGGTAGAATTAATGTGCTGTCACTTCTGGGTCCAGTAGTTAAAGACCTGGTATGTCTCTCCCATTTTGCTTTTCCTCTGCTGTCGTGACCTTGGAGGCCATATGTTCCAGATGTCATAAAAATAACAGAGGAGTGCATTTTTCATGCATTGGAATTACTGAGTTGGATTAAGTCTGAGTTGTTGGTATTTTTTTGTTACCACAGGATTGCCTTTGCTATTCTGATTAATACAATGTGTTGTATCTTACTCATAACTGTATCCCTCCAAAAATCTAGCATATTATGGTAAGTGAAAGAACTTCCTGGGAAGTATTTGCACAAGTGATAGAAGCTAAGCCCGGAACGTCATAGAGGCAGTATCAAAGGTATGAATAGATTTGACTTAATTGCCTGAAGTGTCAAAGATCAAGTTCTTTCCAATTACTGCACATCATTGAAGTAGGAAAAATGAGTATATTTGTTTGGAATACCTGGATAAAGGGTCAGCTTTGCTCAAGCTCAGGCACTACCCAGCATGCTAGGGTCTAACGACCAATATCTGCACATTTGTGCTATTTTGCTTGGAAATCTCCATCCTAAAATCACTGTACCCAAGTGGTCCTATCTTACCATATTGGTTCTAGAAAACTAATTGCAATGAATCAGAGTGCAGCAAATGCATTTTTTTCCTGATCTGATTGTGCTGATTGAATTAGGCAAATAGTGATTCCTCGGTTTCTTATCTGCAAAATAAATGATTAATTTCTAAAGCCTCCTTCAGCTAAAATATCCTGTATCTCTCTCTCTCTCTCTCTCTCTCTCTTTTAAAGATTTATTTATTTATTTGAAAGTCAGAGTTACACAGAGAGGAGAGGCAGAGAGAGAAAGAGAGAGAGAGAGGTCTTCCATCCAATGGTTCACTCTCCAATGGCCAGAGCTGCACCGATCCAAAGCCAGGAGCCAGGAGCTTCTTTCATGTCTTTCACATGGGTGCAGGGGCCCAAGGACTTGGGCCATCTTCTACTGCTTTCCCAGGCCATAGCAGAGAGCTGGATGGGAAGTGGAGCAGACGGGTCTTAAACTGGTGTCCGTATGGGATGCTGGCGCTTCAGGCCAGAACATTAACCGGCTGCACCACAGCGCTGGCCCCTCCTGTATCTCTTTATGAAAACATAATGCACTGTTTAATACATACAACTAGCACAAATTGAAATGACTATTTTATACAACAAATCTGATCAATGCAGATGGCTAAATTAAATTATTCAACCCCTGAAGATATGTTTTCTTCTATTTGACTGTTTATATCCATCACATAAATTGAGAGATTAGGTAACCAAGGGACCCTAGGTGAGGCCAACACTCTCCAGTCAAGCTATCCATTCTGAATGACTAATTCATATTCCATATAGATCACACACACTCAAAGCTTGTACATGTGAAAGTGGTATGTGTATTAAGTTCATGTGTAGAAAAAGTCTCCAAGGACTGAGAACACTTGTTTCAGGGTTCTTATAAAGGAAAGAATTTAAAATATATTTAATTGAATATCAAGTTTAAAAAGTTAGTAAAACACTTGGGGCTTGGCAATATTTCCTTCAATTGTTTTTTTAAAGTTTAGTGTTGGCAGTTTAGGTATTATTGACTTAACCACTTCTGAATCAGCAAAAATATCCTAATGACTAAATTTGTCACCTTTCTAAGTATGTTTTCTGGATTTTTGCCACGTGTGAGAAGATCCGTGTGCCACATTTTAGACCTGTGATTTGTTTTGCTCAGGTTTAACATGTGTATCATTTTGTGCTGTTTTCACAAATGCTGTTAATACCTCAATTACAGTTGTCACATATGGCAAATAGATCAAGAGCATTAGCCTCTGTCTGTAGGATTTTAATTGAAGTGCTTACTTTGCTTTGAAAGATATTTAGCATGGATAATGTTTCTGTTAATGAACTACAAGGCAAATCACCAGCTGATTTTATGAACTTTAATTGAAAAATATAAAGTTAGCATGGTTATTTTCTGTATTGTTAGGCCCATTCCGCATGTCCCTCTGAACTGTCACTCCCTCCAATCTCTTGCTTTCTTTCTCTGTTAAGTGACATAATGTTTTTTTCACAGATGGAAACACACTGGTATATCGAGAGTTAACTCAATTAAAGCAGCATAGCTAAATAATAGAAAAATATTTGCTGCATATGGAGGGAAAATGACATTTGAAAACTCATTTATTAGATTGACGAACTGAGACATCTCATGCAATGTTCTCCTGACATGCCCGGCTGTTGAAGTGGGCCTCTGTTCCGGAGTCAGTTGACAGATTATGCCATGCCTCATTAACACAGACTTGTTGCCGACTACGTCTGGAGACTCGCTTGTATTTTTTGTTTTTAGTTCAGTGTGAATAGTGTCATGTGTTTGTGAGATTTCTTCTGAATCTTCTGTCTGGATATTCAAATAGCTGTGAGATGGAGCAACAGTTTCTCATTTAGGCCTCAAGTGGTGCAGGCACACTTCATTCAAGTTTATTCTGGTGGAGTGCTTGCTTTCATCTTTCTTTATATGGGTTTTATCATTGCCACTTCCCTGCACCCATCCTAGGCTGCAGTCACAATGATTTCTCACGCCCTGCTGCTTCACGAGTGCCTATCCATTCAAGACTGAGCTCAAATGACTCCTTTAATGTAAGGTGGTTTTTCTGGGTATGGAGGAGTCCTGGAGAGCCCCAGTGCCACCTTGGCGCCATGGGTGGTGATTTATTTGTTACCTGTACTGTCAGCCCTTCCTACCTGCACACTCTGTGTCCAGGAATTCAACGAAGCATGCATTGAAAATATTTGCAAAAGATAATTGTGACTGTACTGAATATGTACAGATCTTTTTCCTTGTCATTATTCTCTAAGCAATACAGTATAACAGTCATTTACATATCATTTACATTTTGCAAAGCATTGTAAGTAATCTAGAGATGATTTAAAGAATGCAAGAGGATCTGTGTAGGTTATAGGCACAAATTACACCATTTAATATAAGGGACTTAAGCATCTGAAGACTTTGATATCCACAGAGAGTTCCAATCCCTCATGGACACCAAAGGACAACTCTACTATCATTTAGCTTTATGTTTATGCCATTTCTACATTTGGCCTCTTTGTATTTCATTTTTTTCCTTTGCCTTTTTTATCCCAGCTCTTCAGTTAAGTTCATCCATTTTTTTCCCTTGAAGATTTAGCAATCCGCTATCCAAGAAGTCATCATTCACAACCTGAGCCAACTCTGGTGCCTCCTCAATGACTGTCAATTCACTTCTCGAGACGGGGCTTCCGCTCTGACTCTTGAGAGGTGACCCAGGTTCTGTTCAGTGTCCTTGACTGAGGAGTTCACCTGTGACACAATGCTACCTAAGTGACCTCTTACTGCTTCACTCACAGGTTCTTCCTGGACTCCTACATCGTGCTCTTGGGTATTGCAGGCTGGTGGAAGCTGTGGTACCTCAAGACTCCTTCTGCATGCAACTACTTTTGGAGGAAAGTGACCAGAAGCTGTTCTTTCCTGCAGGCTCACAGTGTCACTCTGGTACAAAGGCCAGACACAATTTAGTTAGAAACAGGGGTAGGGGTAACTATAAAGAATGCATATGGGGAAGCTCAGGGTTCTTTGAGATGGCCTGGGGAAAATTCCACCCAATGGCTGCACTGTAGAGAATGTTGGCAAATTATCCTAATCATATCTTTTATTTAGAACAGTACAACTGCTGGGAGAGTAGCAGGTCGTCCAGATTCCTTTTACCCAATGCTGAATACATTTTTTGAGTTTCTATGAGGTTCTTGAATAAATCTAAATCTCTGCATGATTATCAGGCCAGTGGGGTAACTTCCATATAGCTTTGTGTTCTTGAATCCTTGGAATAAACCTTCATAACTGAAGGAAAACCATGAGGGTCTGTGCCTTGGATTCAAGTGCCTCTTTGTTGGAAAGTCTCAGCCTTCTCTTGGCAATAAAGAGCGTGCATGGACTAATCAAGCCCTGTGGACACTGAAGAGTACAGTTATGGGGATGTGCGCTAAAACCAAGATTCATCCTTTCTTCTGCCCTGGCTGCTCTAAGGTAAGACAGCTGATAGTTCTCTGAGTGTCTGAAATGGCATTTCAAGCTTCCACTTCATGTAGCACAGATTATATACAGATTTTCAGGTAAGTATTGGTTTAATGATCCAAAGTCAATTACAGACTACTGTCCAGGGTAAATTTTCAAGTTAAAGTGAATTTATCTGTTACCTATATGTTATGATTTGATATGATTGATATATATATATATATTTATTTCTATGTACAGAACATATTTTAAATACAATGTACACGTATGTGTTATAAATACTTTCTACCATTGTTATAAAGTCAAACTTAGCCTCTTCATCAGAGTCTTTAGCAAAGATGAATCAAATTCCTTGTGATTCAAAGCTGTCCCAGAGCCTGTCCCACCTGTGACAAATGTAGGCAGTGTTGCTAAGTATAGAGGCCACTCCTATTCCTCTAAAGGATCTGTTGTGTTTTCTGGTGTCATGGTACCTCAACTAAACACTACTGAAGCCTTAAAAGTGTACCTTCAGTTGTTGAGTGGTTTCATTATGACAACACTTTTAATATTACTTCCCAAGAGAAAAATTCTTCAGTGGGCAAAACATTTTTAAAAACATGCTTGTATATGTAATCTCAGCTGAAAGATAATACTGGCATAGTTTTGCTTCTGAAGTGTGAAATACTCTCCTATTGTGGTAGGGAGATTTGGCCTTAAGGAAGTTACATCAAATGACTCCCCCACAGCTCACAGCTGCCCTCAGCATTTTCTTTGTCATGATTCCGTGTCTCATCTCCCCCACACAGTTTCTCCTCCAACACAACAAGTGTTCTTTTTTTTTTTTTAATGTATTTCAGATAGCTGGACTCTAGCTTGCACTATTTTATTCCCACGGGATGGAATGCCCTCACTCCTCCTGCCTTTCTTTTTTAAGAATTTGGCTCAAAATTCACCCTTTTCCTTGCTTAACTGTCTAGATTTAGGTCATACAGATATGATTACCAGCTGTCTCAGCACATACCTACCACATGCAAGAATGAACACCAACTGTGACTTCCTGCCATTTGACTCTGGTTTTGAGGTGCACATGGTGACATCTCAGTGATTGGAAATTTGCGAGTAGGTTTGGGATGGTGGAGTGCTATTGGCTTATCACAATGAAGAAACTGTGGAATATTGAAGTTGGGCATTTTGGAAACCTCAGGGGAAAATGTCTTTGGATTTCCCATTGTTGGTTCTTGGCAGAAGTGGCAGTGATAAACTGATCTCCTAACGGATGTTAAGAAGGTTTTTACATCAATGTGGGGGCAAGAGAGAGGACAGGAATGGATGATGTACACATGTGAGGGACCTCGACAGAACACTTCATCTTGGAATTGATGAAGGTGACAGCAAATGCCAGCAAAAGAGGTATGAGTGGCTTGAAGTAGAGTCATGGTAGTCCTGACAGGAGAACTACCTCCTCTCAATTCATCAAAAACGCCACACGCAGAAATTGAGGGTGCTTCTGGGGTGCCAACTAGACTCTTTTTGCCTGCCAAGTTGTGCCATCCTCCTGATTATGGTGTGACCTGCTCTGTTGGTGCAGAACTGTTCTCTATCTCTGTGTTTTTCGGACTCATAAGTAAACAGCATCTCCTTTCAGTGTGCATATTACCTTATCTAAAACACCTCTTATTTTCTTTTTTTAAAAATTTATTTGACAGGTAGAGTTATTGACAGTGAGAGAGAGAGAGAGAGAGAGAGAGAGAGAGAGATACAGAGAGAAAGGTTTCTCTTCTGTTGATTCACTCCCCAAACGACTGCTACAGCCAATGCTGCACTGATCCGAAGAAGGAGCCAGGTGCTTCTGTCTGGTCTCCCATGAGGGTGCAGGGGCCCAAGCACTTGGGCCATCCTCCACTGCCTTCCTGGGCCACAGCAGAGCTGGACTGCAAGAGGAGCAACTGGGACTAGAACCCAGTGCCCATATGGGATGCTGGCACCGCGGGTGGATGATTAACCAAGTGAGCCATGGTGCCCAGCCCCAAACACCTCTTATTTTCAAGAGTGGAGAAAACTTTCTTTTTCTTTCTTTTTTTTTTTTTTTTTTTTTTTTGACAAGCAGAGTGGACAGTGAGAGAGAGAGACAGAGAGAAAGATCTTCCTTTTCCATTGGTTCACCCCCCAATGGCCGCTGCAGCCAGCACACCACGATGATTAGAAGCCAGGAGCTGGGTGCTTCTCCTGGTCTCCCATGCGAGTGCAGGGCCCTAGCACTTGGGCCATCCTCTACTGCCTTCCCGGGCCACAGCAGAGAGCTGGACTGGAAGAGGAGCAACCGGGACAGAATCCGGCACCCCAACTGGGACTAGAACCCCGGGGTGCCGGTGCTGCGTGCAGAGAATTAGCCTAGTGAGCTGCGGCACCAGCCAAGAGAAAACTTTCTTGTATGTTAGAGTACCAAGTTTCTTGGTGCATCCTTCCTTTGTGGATCTTGTTTTTCTCCATGATAATAACTCTGTGGTAGGAGTTTACTTGGCTAAATATGTTGGATACCATGTTTCTTCTTTTATTTTCCAAGATTGGTTTTCAAGCCTATTTTTTACTTAATTAATAAATAAATCAAATATTTCCCCTCTCTTTTTATGGGCAATGACACTCAAGGTTCAGCATTAGAGGTGAGATGCTACTAGAAATCATAGTTAAGGAGCCAATTAAAATGAGAATTTCTATAAAATGTTATCTCAGACTTAGTATTTTCAGATTACTAACGGATGTATTTGTTTTTGGTCCCTTACTATTTTCAGTGAATTTATTAGTGTCCATTGAAATTTACATACACAAGAATATTGTCAGATTCAGTTATTTAACAAATATTTATTGAGTTCCCCATTAAATACTGCACTATTCTAAGCTCTTGAGACATGTATGTGAACAAAAATGAAGATCTCTCTCCTTAAGGAGCTAATATTGTAGTACAGAGGAAGCAAAAAATAATAACTATGAAAATTATATTGCATATTATAAGGTTTTTAGTACTATAGATAAAAATTCGGAGAAAGTAAGAGTAATTATGTCTTAGTCCAGTTTGTGTTGTGCCTTCTGTCTGTGTCATAACATGACAGGAGCATGTGCTAGAGAAAGACATCACATGAAGATATAGGAAGGAATACAATAGAAGGAGGCCAGGCTCACCGTTTTATAACAACCTGCCCTCTTGGGAATTAACCAGACCTTTGGGAACTGCATTAATCCCTTCCAAGGGTCATCCCCATGATACAATATCTCTTGAAGACCCTACCACCTCAGTACTTTACATTGGGGTTCATGCTTCTGATTCTTCTAGTTCTTCATAGAACCAACCCTTGGGGTACACACTAAAGCAGTAGATATCAAGAAGATGGAGTAGATGAAAGATCTCATGATCTTCCTTGAAATCAAAACCATTGTAGATCATGAATGTGGAGTAGATGGAAGACCTCACTGAGGAAATGATAATTGAGCAAAGACTTGAAGGCAGTGAGGGAGATAGTCATGGGTGTATCAGGAGAAAAAGGTGCTCCAGTGTGAGAGGACACTCAGTGCAAAGGGCCTGTGGTGGGAGAATGCATGATGTGCTCCAGGAATAAGAAGTAGAAAGTGTGCCTGGAAGGGAGCAAGCAAGGAAGAGAATAGTAAAGCATCTTTCAAATAATTTTCAAGTTCACAAGTAAATAAATGCTTAAATATTGAAACAAGTTGATAAAAGTTATATTAATGAAAATATTTTATAAAAATAAAAGGAATTTTATTGATTTATTTTAAATTTAATGCTACATTTGTTTTTAAAGATATTTCACATCTTGGCCAGCGCCGCGGCTCAATAAGCTAATCCTCCGCCTGCGGCACCGGCACACTGGGTTCTAGTCCTGGTCGGGGCACCGGATTCTGTCCCGGTTGCTCCTCTTCCAGTCCAGCTCTCTGCTGTGGCCCGGGAGTGCAGTGGAGGATGGCCCAAGTGCTTGGGCCCTGTACCCGCATGGGAGACCAGGAGAAGCACCTGGCTCCTGGCTTTGGATCAGCGCAGTGCGGTGCGCCGGCCACAGCGGCCCTTGGAGGGTGAACCAACAGAAAAGGAAGACCTTTCTCTCTGTCTCTCTCTCTCACTGTCCACTCTGCCTGTCAAAAAAAAAAAAAAAGATATTTCACATCTTAAAAATCCTAAATCAAGTTTTCTTATCTTATCCTAATATATAAAACTACTTATTTATGTACAAACATGAGTATTCTTACATGTCTGTATATTTTTGAGCCATGTAAAATGTGAATCAGCCAACTCAAAACACACAGTTTATTTAAAGATTGCTAGTTTCCTTTGTATTGACCAAGGTTATCTAATTTTCCAATTTGTTTGAATATAGGCAGCTACACTGAGTGAAATTTACTTCAGGGATTAAATTATCTAGTGTACTATCTGCAATAATTAGATCAACTCTATAATTATAAAACAGTATAGGTTCATTTGGGCTCCTTCAATATGGTGTCAGCACCACACACATAGTGGAGTGAGTTCTCTTGCTAATAAAAATTATATGATAGAGCTGAAAGGAGCCTTACAGATTATTTAAAATTCCTCATTTAACCAATGAAGAAACTGAGGTTCCCAGAAATGGCAGTTCAAACACAATTAATTTTAGCTCATAATTCTTTCTGGAACCTGAAGTATTTTAAGTAGTCATGTAATCAATGTGGTAGAATAATATATTTTGGATCTATTTTAAAGGTGAAGTCAATAGAATTTCTGGGAAAATTGAATATGGATTGTGATAGAAAGATTGAAACCAGGGGTGACACCTACCAAGATCTTTGGCCTGGAAACCAAGAGGACAAAAGTGTCGTCTCTTAAGACATAGAAAAAGTTGTAGGTATACAGGGTTTGTGGGAGGAGTGCAAGAGTTCAGATCTGGACACCTTGAGTTTCAAGGTTTTAAGACATCTAAGTGGAAATATCAGCAGGTGGATACAAATGAGACTAGAGAGTGAAGCGAAGTCCTGAGATAAAGGTGTCAATTTGGGAAGTGTTGGAATAGAGAGAGTATTTGAAACTGTGGGAGTAAAGAGGATAACTTAGGGACAGTATTCATTTACCAAGGTTACTGTGATAAAGTACCACAGGCTGATCAGCTTAAATAACCAAAATTTATTGTACCATAGTTCTGGAGGTTGGGCGTCTGACATCAAGGTGTCACAAGGATGGTACGTTTGGAGGCTGAGTGGGTGAACAGGCAATCTGTTCCATGTGTCTCTCCCAGATGCTGTTATTTTCTGGCAGAGTTTGGAATGCCTTGGCGTGTCGATGTGTCACTCCATTCTCTGCCTTCGTGTTCACATGGCGCTTCTCTCACATCCGTATCTGTGTCTAAATTTTGTGTGTTTTTTTTAAAGATTGATAGATTTATTTATTTGAAAGGGTTTCAGTGAGAGTGGGAGATGCACACACATACACACATGCACATACAGAGAGAGAGAGAGAGAGAGAGAGAGACTTGCATTGCTGGGGCTGGAACTGGCGGAAAGGTGTAAATAATCTCTGTAAACAAAGTCAAGTCTCACCTTTACCCACTGATGATGGAACTGGGTACCTGATGCAGCAGGAGGGTAACCAATCTGCAGACAAACACTGGAAATGTCATGGACATCCTGCAGGACGCTGAAATGCAGTTTCCTCTGTGACATCAAGCAAACTTTGGGTTTGTAGATGCTGCTGTCATCAAACATCTGTTGGACAACCAGGGCAAAGAACAGGTGTTTAGCTTTTTCATAAGTGTGACTTCATTGGCTTCCACTTTATATTCAGTCTTTATCAGCTGCACATTGCTCAACATTTCAATGGTGCTGGTGGAAATTTTAGTGGTGATGCCCAGAATCTGGAAGGAGGTCATTTTGGGTCCCAGTCAGTGTTTCAGGTTGGCATAGGACTTTGCTGGGTGGATGGCATTAGCACAGGCAGCAGCTTGCACTTTGTTGGACAGCAGCGCATCTCTGATTTCAGTGAGGTCCTCCATGGGAAAGCAACAGTTTCTACAGAACTGGATTGCTTTCCACAGGTGAGGCCTTGTGCATTATGGGGCTCTTTTCCCGCAACATGTGGATCTCCTGCATCTGCCTGGAACCCACACTGCCTCTTCCCATGATGAAGCATTCAGGATAATCCTCTGAAAGTTGGATGATCTTAAGGAATTAGTTGAATTTACAGGTCTGTCTTCCCTGGGCATCATATTGGTGCCTCGCAACATTTAAAAATGATTTGGCTTTCATGAGGACACAGTGAGACTTACATGTCTTTGTTTTGTGTGTTTGCATGTATCTTTTCTCCAGTTATGGATTCTGAGAAAATTAAGGCCAAGAACTATGCTTTTTTTGTTATTATTTTCTAAGTGACATAATTCAACAGTTCTATTCTGTACCACCTCCACAACTTACTGTGGATTAAAAATAATTAATAATAACAATGAATTAACAGTCTGATTCTCATTTGGCCTTCAGAGAAAGATTTTTTGCTGTCTTTTCTAACCCAGTCTCTGGAATCCTCTCTTGTGCGTTTATCAACAAATCAACACTTTGCTTAAAACAGATGAAACCCAAAGTGGCCTCTTTAGGGTTTTGTTGATAAATAATGATCAGAGAAGTACTCTCCCAGTTAGAACCCATATCTGTTCTGTAGTATACCCAAAACGCTGGGGCACTGGCCTTCTTTTTAAACACTTTTTTAGGTGCTGTGATTGAGAGTCGAGTAAGAATTGGAAAAAAGAACCAGGCAGCAAGCCTGGATCTCTACCCCAAGTAGTCACAAAAACTGCCCTCACAAGACGCAATTTAGGAGAATGAAAAGAGGTGAGTTAGGAAGCAAATATTTTTTGCTTTTATGGGATGTTTATTTTATTTTCAGAATATACTCACTGGAAATGTTTTCAGATTCTGTAATTATAATAATAAATGAAAATAAATGATTATTTACTTCAAATCTTGGCAAAATACCTAAAATATAATTGAATGCAGGGAGATATCTAATTGAGCCACACTTTGAACTGAATACTTGATACAGAGATGTCTTTTGATTTGATACATGGAACATTCTGCAAATCCATGGCAGTGGGCCTCAAAGTATTTGCCAAAATTCTCATGCTAGACTTTCATTTAGTTCCTATTGGCAGAAAGAGATAATTATCTTCTTCCAAAAGCAGCTATAAACGTTTCTAGCTGCTTTTCTGAGCAGTCTTTCCTCCATACCACCATGCAAGCTAGGGGATGCCTGACCATTGGGACAGATTGTTAAATGTGATGTATATGTGGATGTATTTTCAGTAAGAACTTCAAGAAGATCATAACATAATAGGACAGTATGACAGAAGAAAAAAGATTGACCAAAAAGGAGTTAAAAAAGGAATAGGAAGGCCAGCACTGTGGCATAGAGGGTAAAGCCACTGTCTGCAGGGCCAGCATCCATGTGGGCACTGATTCGAGTCCTGGCTGCTCCACTTCCAGTCCAGCCCCCTGCTCATATGCCTGGGAAAAGCAGCGGAGGATGTTCCAAATACTTGGGCCCCTGTACTCACGTGGGAGACCTGGAAGAAGCTCTGGGCTTCAGATTGGCCCAAACCAGGCATTGTAGCAAACCAGCAAATGGAAGATCTCTCTTTCTCTCACTTTGTCTTTCTCTCTCTCACTCTGTCTCTCCCTATCTCTCTTTGTAACTCCATATTTCAAATAAATAAATAAATCTTTAAAAACGGAATAGAAGCTTAGTGTCCTATGGTATAGTATACTTCCTGATATTGCATATTGCATGCTATATTCTTTATATGTGTGTGTGTGTGTGTGTGTTGTATAGTATACTTTAGTTGGATTTTTTGAAGAAGAGGTGAGAACAAAGGACATGGGAAAAATAGTTAAAGAAATGATATCCCCAAATTTGCAAATTTGGTAAAAGCATTAACTTACAGATGCAAAAAACTCAACTGACTCCAAGAAAGTTGCATGCAAAGTCACACTAATGCACCACACTGTCAAATCAACTGCTGAAAACCAGTGGTAAAGAGAAAATCATAAAAATAGCCAGGGGAAAAACACTTTATATGCAGGGGACCAATGATAAGAACAACACTGTTAGAGACCTAAAAGAAAAAAAAAACATATGTCAACTCAGATTCGGTATTCAGTGAAAACATCCTTCTAACGGAGGGTGAAATAAAGACATTTTCAGATAAAGAAGAGCTGGGAAAATTTGTTGCCAACAGACTGGCACTGCATGCAATTGTAAAGTAAGGATTTCAGATGGAAGAGAAGTAATACCAGATGGAAATTCAAATCTAAAGGAAAGAGTAAGAGTATTTGAGAAATGGTCAATATATGGGTGGATATAAGAGACTATTTTATGGTTTTCTTCTTGAGAAAAATTTTAATGTAACAGCTGGTGATTTAAAACAAAAATAAAAACATTTTCTTGTGACATATATAATGTATATACAAGTAAAATATATGACACCAGTAACCCAAAGGATGGGCATAAATGGATTTATACTGTTGGAAGTTTCCTGTATTTCAAGGGAAGTAGTACAACAGGAATTCTAAATGCATTACTGGAAATAGAGAATACATATCATAATACTTAAAGAAGCAAGTAAAACAATAATTAATAAAAGAGGTACAGTGAGAAAGCCAAAAATAAAATGGAACACTAAAAGCTACAAAACATAAACAAAAGCAGCCTTGATTTCAGCTAAGATTTTTTTTTCTTTCTCTAACACTTTATATCCAGCTGTTTGGGGAATCCTACTGGCTTTACCTTCAAATCAGATCTAGAATTGGACTATCTTTCACCACCATTACTGCCAACAGCAAGGTCTCAACCGCTGTGTCTCTCAACAAAACTGCCTAAATAGTGTCTCTTGTCCCAGTGAGTCACTCTGAATACAGGAGCCTGGATGATGCCATCAAATACCAAAGTCCTGACAGTAGTTTATAAGACACTCTCTACTTTGGCCCTAGAATTTGTGTCTGCCCTCATGTATGTATCTTCCCATTGTTAATTCCGCTCCAGGCACACAGACCTCCTTCCTGTCTTGTCTAAAGGCCTTTGCAATGTCTGCCTAAATCTGGTTTCCCGGGATGTCTACAAGGCTACCTCCTTACTTCCTTCTGATTTTTGTTGGAAAACCAACCTACAATGAGACTTACCCAGAACAACCTATTATGAGTCACAAAAAAGTCTTAACTCTCCTTATCTCCTACCTTTCTTTTCATTTCTCCTTTCCTTCCTCCCATGTTACCTCCATTCTTTTTTCTTCCTTCTTTTTTTGTTGTACATAAAATCTTGAAGCATATTATGTAATTTATTTATTACATATTGTTTATCTTACCATACTTACCTAAATTCTATAAGAACACATGCCATTTTATCTTCGTTCATTTTAATTACTCTAGATCAAGCACAAAGACCAGATGTTCAACATGTAATTGTTGGCTAAATGAATGAGTGAGTAAAGAAACGAAGATAGCTATTTCGTTTCTTGAGAATAGCTACTGCATGTTCCGAATACATAGTACAGTGTTTAGATTGGTAGGTATTCAATAAAAACTTTGAAGTGAGGTGGATGCTCTGAGATCTTGAGACTCAATCCTATGAAACTCGTTTGTGGGCCAAGTATACAGTTAACTGACACATGAATCAAAAGTTAGGATGGAAGACTAAACATTTCCTTAAAGCTTTCTCATTTTTTGATGAGTGGTTGAAAGACAGACAGATAAAAAGGTCTTCAATCTGATTCATTCCCCCAATGATACAGTATCCAGACCTGTACCAGGCTGAAACCAGGAGCTAGAAACTCCAATCCAGTCTTCCAACTGAGCGGCAGGGACCCAAATGCCTGAGCTATCATATTCTGCTTCTCAGGGTGTGATTAACAAAAAAACGGATTGAAAGAGGAGGCAAGACTCAATCCCAGGCACTCCAAGATGGGATGCAGACATCCAAAGTGATGGCTTAACCTGCTGCTCCACAACTGGCTCCAGAAAACTAAACTTTTTTTTAAACTGGTGAGACTGGTATTGGTAAACATGGCTCTTGACTGTAGGTACTCTGCTTACTAATAGTGAACCTCACAAACAGACTTACTCAGTTTGCCAGAGGCAGTGCTACCCCACACCTGGGCAGACCAGTCCTCGAAAACTGAAGGATGGAGGAGGAGGAGAAAATACATGCTTGATGTGTCTGATTTCTGAAGAAAAAGTAGAAAGGGGTTGACCTATACACCTATGGCTTATTTTTCTCTAAATTAACAGTTCACAAATAATCTGTCCTCCTTTATGTAGGAACAAGAAGGGGTGATAGGAAAGTCAGGGATGTGTTGCACTTGGGACATCTCTTCATGAAGAAGGAAACAAAAAGAGTGGGAGAGAAATATAAACCAAAACAAATAAACAGTGTGAGGATGGAAATTTATTCCGTGGTCTTGGACAACTTCACCTGGGGAGAGAACACACAGAAAGAATAGCCTAGGTTAGAAGATTGAGAAACTATGAGATTATTATTTGAGTTCTTATTTTGGCTATGCTATTGCAGAAAAATGTTAGCCATCTCTTTTATAAGGTCTAAAGATTAAATTGTGCATCCTACAGATTCCTTCATAATAGAGTTAGTTTCCTACCTTGAAGAGAATAGAGAAATGAAAGAACAAGTTGGGCTTAGAATAGAGAAATGAGGGAGCAAGTCCTAGATCGCTTGCTGACAATTTAAAATTATAAACTCATCAACCAACAAGAGGCACTTGCTTACTTCACAGTATTTTTGAAAGCACCTGTAGGATTTTACAAGTATTTAACCCTTTAAGCCTCTGGGGCTTTCTCATTAAGATAACTATCATGTCTCCAAAATATCTGGTTGAAATAAGATTTCTTAAAATCATGACATAACATAGACCAAATTTGATCATTGTTACAAGGTGATTATTCAAATTTTTGAAAAAAGCACATATTTAAATAACTCATAGGTCTTAATAAAAATTCAGCTGTTTTTGAACAATTAGAATTTAACAGACATCAAGAGAACATAATAGATTACTTTAACACATTGCTTTAACAGAGCATCAGAGTTTAATTCTATGTCAAAGAGAAACTATCAGCACCTGAGTGGAAGACAGCAAGGTGGCGGCAGAGAGGGGAAGGAGAACACTAGGTGAGGATGTTGTCACAGAAACAGTAGACCAAGGGTCTTCGTCTCAGCTTCAAATGTGTCTGAGAGCTGCAGTAATATGAAGATCAAATGCACACTAGCTCAGTGGTATGGATAATTCCATTGTCTCCTGGACCGACAGAGATAAAATGTCAAGGTGGAACTGAGACAACCAATGTAGACAACAGCTGTAGGAGTTTGGCTTCAAAAAATTTTGATGGGCTCAAAGGAAAAGTGAGGATATCTTTGGGAAGCCACAGAGGTAGGCTTAATATTGTGAATTTATGGAACAGCAGCCAGATCAGCTTGAGCAGAATAGTAAAGCTGATTTAAGATTTGATGGGTAGATGGGTAGATAGAATGGTGCCAGATTATAACTGGTCTTAAAACTAAAATGGAGAAAACTGTATTTGATTAAGAGGGAAACTGATAGGCTAGGAAGGTATATGACAATATTTTAAAAGATTTATTTATTTATTTGAAAGACAGAGTTACAGAGAGGGAGAAGGAGAGAGAGGTTGAGAGAGGTTGAGAGGGAGAGAGGAAGAGGGCGGAATAGAGAGGAAGAAGAAGAAGAAGAAGAAGGAGAAGGAGAAGGAGAATAAGGAGAAGAAGAAGAAAGAGAGAGAGAGAGCGAGAGAGCGAGAGAGAGTGCTTCCATCTATTGGTTCACTCTCCAAATGACTACAAAGGCCAGAGCTGGGCCAGTTCAAAGCCAGGAGCCAGGAAATTCTTCTGGGTCTCCCAGTGGTTTTCCACATGGGTGCAGAGGCCAAAGCACTTGGGTAATCCCCCACTGCTTTCCCAGTTCATTAGCAGGAAGCTGAATCAGAAGTGGAGCAGCTAGGACTCAAAGCTATGCCCATGTGGGATGCCAGTGTGGCAGGCAGTGGATTTACTCACAATACCACAGTGGCAGCCCCCAGAGTTTGACAATGTAATGTAGCATATATTCATTAGGCACTTACTGTCATCCGGCAACTCTGCTGTGACTGACACATAAATGAATATTTAAGTTCATATATGTATGTTTTTATAAAATTGAGATAGTGTACATTTTTTGCAGCTTAATTTCAAGTGTTTCTCTAATGATTGCAAGGAAAGCACTCAGATTAACTTGGAAAAGTTTTCACGTGTAAATAAATGGGGTAGGCTGGGGCTGGCACTGTGGCTCACTAGGTTAATCCTCCACCTGTGGCGCCAGCATCCCACACGGGTGCCCGGTTCTAGTCCCTGTTGCTCCTCTTCCAGTCTAGCTCTCTGCTGTGGCCTGGGAAGGTAGTGGAGGATGGCCCAAGTGCTTGGGCCCCTGCACCTGCATGGGAGACCAGGGAGAAGCACCTGACTCCTGGCTTCGGATCAGCACAGCGCCGGCTGTAGCGGCCATTTGGGGAGTGAACCAATGGAAGGAAGACCTTTCTCTCTGTCTCTCTCTCTCACACTGTCTATAATTCTACCTGTGAATAAATAAAAATTAAAAATATAAATAAATGGAGTGGGCTGACCCAGAAATTTGAGAACAGTGAGCAGTACCTGTAAACCAAAGATTCTGAGTTGGTTGATTCAATCTGCCCTTTATTGTACTTCATGGTGAGAAATCAGAAAAATAATTCTACTCTATACTTGCTTGCAGCTGACAAAGTACAGTTCTAGACAAGAACTAGATTCCATCATGAAGTCCACTTGTATAAGACCTGGGAGGTGGAAGAGAGGCAGAGGCTGTCTTCCTGCAGCTCTTTCAAATGATGTCCTGCAAATGTTCAGTTTTCATGAAGCAGCTCCCCAGTGTCTGCTCTCCGGTTTCTCTGTGTAGAAGGGCAGCTGGAGTGGGGGAGGGGAGATGGTCTTCTTTCTTCTGGCAAAACTCCAGGTGTGGCCTCAGAGGAAGTAGCTTCCCGAGTTGATTGGATCTGAGTTCTGTGGAAGCCATTACAGGAAGCTATGGCTAAACCACAGATAGGAAAACATTTTCTGTGATGAGCAGGTAGTAAATATTTTAGACTTCGTGGGCTGTATAGTTTTCTGTTGCAATTACTAAATTTCATGGTAGCTTGAAAATAGCCATAGATAAGGCAAGAAGAAATGGGCATGACTGTTACAGTAAACAAAATTTTACAAAAAGGGGTGGCAGAAATAGGTTTGATCTGCACAGCATAGTTGCTCGTTCTGTGACCCAAATCCTTCTTCAAGCATTCCTATGATTTTGTAGCACTTGATTTTATTTATTCATAATATTTCTGCTAGAATAATAGGTAGGATGGTTTTTGATTCTTGCACTGGCATTTACTAAGATGGTTTCAGGCTGTATATTAGTCAGAAAAGGCTAGATTAGGGGCTAGTGCTGTGGTGTAGTTGGTAATGCCAGCCATATGGGTGCCAGTTCTTGTCCTGGCTGCTCCACTTCTGATCTAGCTCCCTGCCAATGTCCTGAGAAAAGCGCTGGAAGATGACCCACGTGCTTAGACCCCTGCTACTCATGTGGGAGACCTGCTGGCTTCAGCCAGGCCCAGCCTGAGCTGTTGCAGCCATCTGGGGAGTGACCCAGAGGTTAGATTCTCACTCTTTCTCTATGTCTCTCTCTCTCTGTCTCTTTCCTCTCTCCCACCTCACACACCCCAAAACTAGGTTATACTTAAACCCCATGTAGGATCTCTGTCCTTAATGTGTTGTACTATGTGAATTAACGGTATAACTAGTACTCAAACAGTACTTTATACAGTGTGGGTGCAAACTGTTGAAATCTTTACTTAGTATATACTAAATTGATCTTTATATTTAAGATAGTTGAAAATGAATCTTGATGTGACTGGGATGGGAGTGGGAGATGGGAGGGTTGCGGGTGGGAGGGAGGTTATAGGGGGAAAAGCCGCTATAATCCAAAAGTTGTATTTTGGAAATTTATCTTTATTAAATAAAAGTTAAAAATAAATAAACAGCAATATTCCCTAAATCCTGGAGAATTAACATCGCAAAATGTGTTTTCACATTCACCATGAACACCAGAAGCAGGTCAGCAGGGGATACTGTCCGGTGTCTCCCTACTTAGTATCCTGGGACTATTGCAGAACCCACCTGTGAAACATCGCTGATCACCCTGATAAACAGAAAAAAAGAAAGCATGGGGAATCACACACTGGCTTTAAAACTTCTGGGGAATGACACACATCTCTTAATGCTCATCTTTCACTAGTGAAGTTAAATCAAATAGCTATGTGTAACTTCAGTGGGCTGGGGAAGGACAATCTTGCTGTGTGAGAGGAAAAGCAGAATCAGAGCATTTGGAAGAGTCCTGCAGACTTGCACCAGCAGAATCTTCTAACAACTGCAATGGGAGGGAAATTTTGGATCCAAGTCAGGGCAAACAATATTCATGGTGCATTACACAGTGTGTAATTAAGGAGATTTAACTACATTAGAGTTGTCTACTCCATTCAATATATTTGTGCAGTAAGGAATAGGAAGCCTCAGTTTTCTTTGCTGAGTGAGAATAAGAGTAATGTCCAATTTTGGGGTCTGTGTTGTGGTGTACAGGGTTAAGGCATAGCTTACAATGCTGGCATCCCATATCAGAGTGCTGGTTTGAGTCTATGTGGCTGTGGTTTGGATCCAGCTCCCTGCTAATGTGCCTGGGAAGGCAGTGGGAGATGGATGACCCAAGTGTTTGGGCCCCTGGCTGGAATTCCTGGCTCCTGACTTCAGCCTGGTACCTGCCCTGGTTGTTATGGCCTTTTGGGGAGTGAAACAGCAGAAGGAAGTACTGTCTCTCTCTCTCTCTCTCTCTCTCTCTCTGTATTCCTCTCATCCTCCCTCTCTCTCTGTCAATCTGATTTTCAAATCAATAAATATATGTATTTTAAAGGTCTAATGCCTACTTTCTTCTTACCATAGAGGTGGCTGCCTCCAGTGCAGTGGGGAATGCAAAGTCTTGTGGCAGGTGCTTATAGTCTTAGTTGCCAGTTTCTATAAAGAATCACCAACATGAGTACTTGTAGCGCTCAGCATTGCATTTCTCATAGGAGCAAAGCAATTTGGAGTCTGAGGAAATATGATTTAATCTCTGCAGAATTACTTGTGTAGTTCTTGTCTTCCATCATCACATTTTTATTGTCCTGTGAGAATAGCAATGATAATACATTTGTATTTGGGCTGTGAAACCAGGTTGACTTTGAATTCTGTCTTCAACACTTACTGATTGAGTGTCATCAGACAGTAGGTAACCTCTCTAATGTCCATTTCTTGTCTAGCATATCTTCTATCTCTGGGTTTAATACTAGTAGCATTCTCATAGGGTTGGAAGACTAAGTGGATGGATTTATAGAACTTGACAAAGAGTAACAGCAGAATGATATTTATCTTCCAACTCCTCATCCTCATTCCCTGGCATTATGACAAAAATTATAAGACAAAATGTATATGAAACCATTCTGTTAACATTAAAACACATAAATGTTATTATTAAGAAACACATGAGACCCACAAAAAAGCTTACTGCTTTCCCCAGGATCCAACTAGTCTCAAAGTCACATAAGATCTCCAGACTTTGCTCCCCTCCTCTAGTGGTCACTCTGCAATATCTCACATCCTTCCAAATGATTGCTGAGCCAGGAAACACATGAATCTTTTTCTTCTACTTGGCATTGGGATATTTCTATTAGCTCAGTTTCATATTTTATCCTCTCTGTGCCCATTTCCAGTCCAACATTGTTAATAGGCACAAAGGGATTGGTTCTGGTAACTCTAAGCTCATTATTGGGCAGTGTTTATCTTCCCTCCTTGTAGTTGCTCTGGACTGAACAGAGAGGTGGTCTAGATGCCCCAGAAGAACTGGTTGTACTCTCAGGAGGTTCCCGGGGAGTTTGCTCTAATGTTGAGCTAACCAGCTATCATGCTTGTGGACTGTGCCACAGGAAGTTTAACGCAGAACCTTTGCCAGGCAGACTGAGTCCCCCTGATGCAACTCTCTTGAGAAGTAGTAGTAGTCTGAAGGTAGATCACTTGGGATGGGATGACAGCTTTCCCAATTTCACATGCTTAGTCTTAGTTTTCCAGTAAGAGCTTAAGAAACACTGAAGTGTGACCCTGTATCAGCACAATGCCTTCTAGAACTACTGACTGACTGCATGGCGAGTGCCACAGCTCCTCTGGCAATCCCATTATTAAGTGCTTTACAGCCCTAAAGAGAAATGCGACATTCATTTCCAACTCATCCAAAATATTTGGGCTTAGAAGGCTGGATAAAATCAATGTTTGTCTAAAAAAAGAGGATGAAATTTGTGGATGGTTCTTTAATTTCAAGATGTGGTACAGAGGTGCTCAGGAGATGGATTGCAAATAAAAAAGTAGAAAAGAATTTCCTGAGTGTCATTTTAAAAGGCTTCATGCTAATAAGAGCCAAACTCATCCTTTGATATTTTCAGGCTTGCTGAGTAAATAACTCATAAACTTCCCATAATGATTATATGTATGCTACTGGTGTGCCTCCAAGCCTGACCTATTTTGCAAGTTTGCATCAGAGTCTGAGGAACCTGAGCCAGAGCACCAGCTTTGCAGTTAGCAGTCTGGCTTTGTGCACACCTCACAAAAGGAGTGCCTGGGGTAGTGTCTGTTTCAGGAGACTAAAATGATATTCCATCTAGCATGAAAATGCTTAAATGGTATTATTTCTCTTTGAAATTTTTTATATTTTTTGTTTTCCTTTAGCCAAGTGATAGGAAAGGCAATGTGCCTCATATAATGTTCCTCACCTCTCATGAAAGATCTTAAAGGTAGGGTGTGGAAAATACCTCCACACAATATTCTAAAACTCAAGGGCAAACATTGTAAGGAAGTGGAAGACGGATAATAAATAGGCAGGTCTTTCAAGGTGCCAAGTGTTGTAACAGGAAGAGCTTCCATATCCATCCATTACTTTCTATTTACTGCACATGTGCCATGAGTTGTTTGACCACAGCATTAGCTGTAAGCAATGAACACACATGAAGAGATGGAGGAGGTGGGGCTACCAAACAAGAGTCATAATAATGGCATCATCCATGACAATACTCCAAGTGTACTTGGTTTTGTTTTTCAGTGGGGAATTTTATGTAATCAAAGCAGCTATACAATTTTAATTGTGACATTTCCTCAAGGTAGCATTTTATGTGAAGCTCATTAAATGCTTTCTCATAGTAGAAATATGATGAATGTGGTTACAGTCCACAGTTCCACTTTCTACAAAGATAATAAAACACTGATATTAAACTGTAATAAAGGAAATGATGAAACTAAAACCACCATTTAATAATCAGATGACCAAGTCCATGGAAAATAATAATTTCACAGATGGAAGGTCGAATTAATTTTGGTCAAATCGTCTAGTGCAAAGTACAAGTCTGAAAATGAACAGGCCATAATAGGTTTTTGCAGGATGCTTGTTTTTATTTTCAATTTACAGAAACAGGGAACAGGGTCCTGTTCCTAGAGTAGTCAAGTTGGCAATGTGAGCTTTGGGAAAACATGAACTCTCTTAGTTCTCTGCTGGGGTGCTTCATGGCCACTAAGGAAAGGATAGACAATTGTACTTTTTGGAATCTCTTATTCTAATGTAAATTTTTGGTTATCCTATTTAGAAAAACAAAATTCCCTCATTTGAAGTTATAATGAAAAGAATCACTACTTTGTCTTTTTATGGCACTCAACGCAGGGCCTTCAATTATGAATAAGGATTTTTGGTATATCCAAGGAGGTCTATGAGAAGGGTGCTCCTACAAGGTGGTCAAGGATAGGAAAAGTCAAGCTTTTGAGTCTTTATCATGTAGATTCCGTTGGTATAATCTGTTACTGCCCCAGTGAAAATTCTCTTATCATTTTCAGACTTTACTCTCCTATCTGGCTTTCAGTCTTGCACCCTGGAGACATTGCTTCACATACCTGTCTCCACAGTCATTTGTTTTACCCTCTCCTCATCGCTATGCTTTCGGCTCATCTGTATTCTTACTTTGGAACTGGAATGGTGAGCGAAGTCCCCAGACTGAAAGTGACTTCAGCATGGATAGGCTTTCAGCACTTCTTAATAAAGCCTTAGCATGGGCATTGCAATTTCTCCATTTCAAATGACTCCTTGGATTTTAAAATTATTATTTCTAACTTAAAGACGAAAGAAACTGAGATTTAGAGAGCCCGAGTTATTTATTAAAAGTCACGCTGTTTTGAAAGGAGGCAAGAATGAACTTAAATCTATAATAACTGGAAACCACTTTTACCATAAAATTTACCAGCATTTAAATATAGTAAATACCTGTCCTTGAAATATAATCTATGCAAATACCAAATGACTCATCTTGTTTATTCAGCCTCTATTTTCTAATTATTTTTACCACCCAAACCATAGATTTTTCTTTTGGGAGTTATCTGTAATGTACTTTTTCTGAGGATCCACCAGGGCACCTGCTCAATTTTTGGAAAGCTCAGCCTTTGTATAGTACAGCGTTGGCTATACATTAGACTCATTTAGAGATCTTCAAAAAATATACAAGCAATTTTGAAAAGGTTTATGGAAAATATGTATTATAAAAACACTATTCATGGTCTTAACCAAATACACTTATCTTTCACTTGATTTTTCCATGAACTTTTTGAAGTACCCTCATAGATGTCTGGGCTCTGCTTTAATTCAATCAGAATCTCAGGGCTTTATGATTTTTTTAAAGCTTCTCCTGTCATTCTGATATACAGTGAGTGTGCATGGCTTTGGAGCGTACCAGGAGCAATATCAAAGCCCCACCATCCACAAGCCTATAGGGTCATTGTGTTTTCCCTCTTCTACAAACCCTAAAGTCTACTGACACTACCCACACTGCTTTTGCAGGCACACCATTTAGAACCCAGGACTGTATTCAAAAGACCGACATTATACGCTCTTCACAAACATATCCTAATTTCTGGGTCCCAAGAAAAGTCCGGGAGATTTCATTGGGTGTCTCAAGTTTCACCACCCCAGATCCCTGGGGATCTAGCCCCAGGCTCCATCACAGTTTGGGATTTCAGTTCTTGCCTGATTGAAATTCCTTACCAGGGATCTTAGACAGCAATGTTGGAGGCCTTCAGTCATTCTTTCTGTACTTCCTTCATTAGTGTTTATAGAGGACTTAGCCTGATTTCAGAATGCATCAATTATTAACTGGAGCATCCTGCACATGTAATCATTTCTGTTAGCTTTTTATCTCATCTTGTCTCATTTTGTGATTGTCCAACATTCAGTATTTTTTAAGCATCTTGTGTGTGCTAAACTCTAGGTACACAGTGACTATCTAAACAGATGTGTTTTTTTCCAAACTACTATAATCACTATTTTAAGGGCCTCACGTTTGGTCTATGCTTCAGCTTTAGTTACCAGGCCAGTTTTGCTGTTCAGTATTTTCTTTTGCCATAAAATCCACAAATGAGAAATCTCCTAGGTTTCTTCTCCCTGTAATCCAAGTGTGATTATTTTCCTGGACACATTCCCAAGAGAATGGCTCTGTTATTAGGAAGAATCTTCACTTCAACTGCCAAGATTTCAACATTCCCCCTCTGAGTATGATGTTAGCTGTGGGCTTGTCATATGTGGCCTGTATTATGTTGAGTTACATTTCTTTTATACCTAACTTGATGAGCATTTTGAATAATGAAAATATGTTGAATTTTGTTAAATGTGGTTTTTGTGCCCACAGAAATGATCATATATGGTTTTGTCCTTCATTTTGTTGGTGTGGTCTGATACATTTATTGATTTGCCTGTATTGAAGCATCCTTGCACTCTAGGGATAACTTCTACTTGATTATGATGCATTATTATTTTAATGTGTTGTTGAATTTATTATGCTAATATTTTGTTGAGGATTTTTGGCTTTGATGTTCATCAGGGTTATTGGTCTATAGTTTTATTTTTATTTTTATTTTTAAAGTTTTTTTTGACAGGCAGAGTGGACAGTGAGAGAGAGAGACAGAGAGAGAAAGGTCTTCCTTTGCCGTTGGTTCACCCTCCAATGGCCGCCGTGGCTGGCATGCTGCGGCCGACGCACTGCGCTGATCCGAAAGCAGGAGCCAGGTGCTTCTCCTGGTCTCCCACGGGGTGCAGGGCCCAAGCACTTGAGCAATCCTCCACTGCACTCCCGGGCCATAGCAGAGAGCTGGACTGGAAGAGGGGCAACTGGGACAGAATCTGGCGCCCCAACTAGGACTAGAACCTGGTGTGCCGGCGCCGCTAGGCGGAGGATTAGCCTGTTGAGCTACGGCGCCGGCCTATAGTTTTCTTGTCTTGTCTTGGTTCTTTCCTGGCTTTAATATCTGGGTAATGCAGATCTTATAAAATGCATTTGGAAGTTTTCCTTCCTCTTCAAATTTTGAGAGAAATTTAAGAAAAAGTGGCATTAATCCCTCTTTAAATGTTTGGAAGGATTAACCAATGACAATATTATCTTTGATGGGATTTTTTTGACAGGAGATTTCTTTTTTCTTTTTTCTTTTTTGACAGGCAGAGTGGACAGTGAGAGAGAGAGAGAGAGAGAGATAGAGAGGAAGGTCTTCCTTTTCCATTGGTTCACCCCCTAATCACCACCGTGGCCGGCGCACTGTGGCCAGCGCACCGCGCTGATCTGAAGCCAGGATCAGGTGCCTCTCCTGGTCTCACATACAGGGCCCAAGGACCTGGGCCATCCTCCATTGCACTTCCGGGCCACAGCAGAGAGCTGGACAGGAAGAGGAGTGACCAGGACAGAATCTGGCGCCCCAGCTGGGACTAGAACTCAGGGTGCCGGCATCGCAGGCGGAGGATTAGCCTATTGAGCCGCTGCACCGGCCGACAGGAGATTTCTGATTATTGATTCATTTTCCTTACATTTGTCCTGTAGTATTTTCTTTTTTATGATTAAATCTTGGTAGGTTTTATGTCTCTAGGAATTTATATTTTTTTCTAGGTTGCCCAATGTATTGGTAAATGAAGGTTCTCCAAAAAATTCATGAAAATGGAATTAAAAATTTTATTTTTGTGCAAAAATTTTTTTGAAATCCATGCATATAAGGGGTTTTCAAATATTCATGAAAAGGCATATTATAAAACAACTATGTGTGTATTTTAAAACTTTTTTTCATAAAAGCAAATGTCTTAATTTTCCATGTGTATTTTGAAATATCTTCTTACAATGGCTTCAAAAAGAATATATTTTAAATTAAATGTAATCAAGGGGTCAAGAGACCCCTATAAAACAAGACTGACAAAATTGGAGAGGATAAAAGTAAATGGGAAGGGTTAGAAGAATCTCTGTTGTCAAAATATTCATACTACTAAAAGTAATCACCAGACTCAGTGCAATTTATACCAAAATTTCATTTACAAACCATATACCTGAAAAGGGTTAATATCCAAAATACAGAAGGAATCATACAACTTAATAGCAATAAATAAGTAAATATGTAAATAAATAAGAGGATGTTTTGCCTGAATAGATATTTTTCCAAGGAAGACATACAAATGTCCAAATAAGTGTTTGAAAAGGTGATCAACGTCACTAATCATTAGTGAAATGCAAATAAATACCACCATGAGATATTACTTCATATCTTTTAGCATGGTTATTATCAAAAAGGCAAAGGATAGCAAGTGTTGATGAGACTGTAGAGAAAAGGGAATCTTTATACTGTACCCTGTTGCTGGCAGCATAAATTGGTACAACTTCCATGGAAAATAGCATGGAATTTTCTTAAAAATTAAACATAGGACCACTTTATGCTCCAGCAATTCCACTTGTGGATGTATATCCAAGGAAAATCAAGTCATTATCTGAAAGAACTATCTGTACTCCTATTTTCATTGCAGCATTATTCAAAATAGTCAAGCTATATAAAGATCCTAAGTATCCTTTGACATGTGACTAGACAAAGAAGCTTTACTATGAAATATTACTCAATGATAATGAAATACTACTCAACCTTAAAAACAAGATCATGCCATTTGTGACCACGTGAATGAGTATACTATGTTAAATGACATATACCAGATATTGAAAGACAAATACTGTATGATCTTAGTTATACAGGAATTGTGAAAAGTCTCACAAAGACTCACAGAAACAAAAAATAGAAAAGTGGTTACAAGGGATTAGGGGGTTGGGAGGAATGGGATGTTGTTCAACATGTTCAGCTTGCTGGGCAAGCATTTGGCCTAGAAGTTAAGACACCAATTAGGATGTCTGTGTCCCATTGTCCAATGTCTGCCTCTGACTTTCAGTTCTAGCTTCCTATCAAGCAGATCTGGGAGACAACAGATGATAATTCAAGTGCTTGAGTCTGTGACACTCACACGGGAGACATGGACTGAGTTCCTGGCTCCTGGTTTCAACTCTGGTCCTGCCCCAGGTGTTGCTGGAATTTGGGTAGTGAACCAGTAGGTCCAAGACCTTTCTCTCTGTCACTTCTCTTCCTCTGTTTCTCTGCCTCTCAGGAAAGAAGAAGGTACAAACTTGCACTTATAAGATTAGTAAATTCTGGAGAGGTAATGTATAACATGGTGACTAGAGTTAGTAATAAGGTGTTGTGTACTTGGAAGTCACTAAGAGAGTGCCTCTTGAATATTTTCATCAGACATATACAAAAAAGTAACTGTGAGGTAATGGATATGCTAATTGGCTTGATTGTGGAAATCATTTCAATGAATACATTTGTCAAAACATCACATTAAATATTGACAATTTCGCCAGTTATACCTAATAAAGCAGAAAAAACATTTTGCTCTTCAAATTAAAGCACAAAAAAATTAAAAGGCAAAGCAAAACACAGATTGAGATAAAATATTGGAAAAACATACAAATCCATCAAAGAACTTATATCCAGAATATATTAATAAGCTCTTAGGCCTGAATAAATAGAAGATAAATAACCCAATAAAAATGGGGAAACGATTTAAATAGATGCTTTACCAAAATGATGTATAGATAACATTAAAATTGCTCAGTGTCATCAGTAATTCTGGAGATGTAGAATAAAACCATGATTAAATAGCAACTAAGTTGTCTAACATTAAGAATCTTGATTGTCGGCGCCGCGGCTCACTAGGCTAATCCTCCGCCTGCAGCGCCGGCACCCAGGTTTCTAGTCCCAGCTGGGGCACCAGGGTCTGTCCCGGTTGCTCCTCTTCCAGTCCAGCTCTCTGCTGTGGCCTGGGAAGGTAGTGGAGGATGGCCCAAGTCCTTGGGCCCTGCACCCGCATGGGAGACCAAGAGGAAGCACCTGGCTCCTGGCTTTGGATTGGCACAGCGCACCGGCCATAGTGGCCATTTGGGGGGTGAACCAATGGAAGGAAGACCTTTCTCTCTGTCTCTCTCTCTCTCTGTCTAACTCTGCCTGTCCAAAAAAAAAAAAAAAAAAAAAAAAGAATCTTGATCATATCAGGCGATGAGGAAAATGTGAACAATTGGAAATTTCATAGCTGCTAATAGGAATTTAGAATGTTACGAATACTTTGAAAAAACAGTTTGGCATTTTTTAAAAAGTTAATTATATGCCTTTCTTATGTCCCAACCAAAAGGATTAAAACAGATTTATAAACAGATTTATACATGGTTGTTCATACCAACATTATTCAAAATAGGAAAATAGTGGAAACTGCAAACATGTCCAAAAACTGATAAACAGATTAATAAAATCTTATGTATCCCTACAGTGAACTCTTCTTTAGCAGTGAACTAGTAGTGAAGTGTAACAAGTGCTTGTTACAGCAGTTAAGTTGGTGCTTGAGATGTTTACATCCCATATCATATCAGAGTGCCTGGTTTGAATTCCGGCTACTCTACTTCTGGTCCAGCTTCCTGCTAGTGCATACCCCGGGAGGTAGCAGACTACAACTTAAGACAATACTTAAGCAGACAACATTTAAGACCAGTGTTCTTAAGTCTCTGACACCCGCATGGGAGACCTGGATGGAGAACCGGGTTTTGTCCTGGCCCAGCCCTGGTTGTGTTGAGTATAAGGGGAGTAAATCACGAAATGAACAAACTCTTCCCTGTCACTCTCTCTACTTTTCAAATACAATTAAAATAAATAAATAAAAGTTTTAAAAGAAAGGTAAGTTATTTTGGTATGAAGTATTTTGAAATACATGCATAGAATTTTCATAATATGCATTTCCATGAATTTTTGAAGATCTCTCATGTACTAATTCTCAGAAACAATATAGACTACAATTAACACCTGCAATAACATGGATAGAAATAGGAAATCTTCTGAGTAAAAAATATGGGACAAAGTAGTGGATATACTTTGTGATTCCACTGATGGGAAATTCTAAAAAGTAAAATCTAATTAACAGTGCCAGAAAATAGATCCTTACTTCCTGGATACAAATGTGGAAAAGAGGATGAATTATAAAGGGACTCAAGGGACTTTTATGGGTGATGAAATCTTCATTATCTTGATTGTGGCAATTGCTGTACAATGTGTACTATACATGTGTCAAAGCTCATGCCATTATGTATTTTAAAATTGTGTCTTGTGCTATATAAAAATTCTACTAGGATACTACAAAAATTCATTCTACTAGGATACTACAAAAATTCATTCTATTAGGATACTACAAAAATAACATGTTGCTGCAAAAAACCCTGAAATCCATGAAGTTTTTCTGTAATATGCACTTTCTATGAACTTTTTATATACTTTTAATATTTTGATTAAATTGTATATATATTTAATTTTAAAGCTGTATGTATGTGTGTATATATAATTTTAAAGGTAAAACAGTACCATCTGTTATTTGAGAAAATACAATGGCAATTTATGATTTTAAAAATATAGGTGTAAATAGAGAAATATCTCATTACAATAATTATTCCAACAGAAACAATGTTGGTGTTTGTTAGGCTGTTTTTTCTTTTTCTTTGGCCTAGCGTTAAGTCTTTAATTTCCAGCTTTTTGTTGGGTGGAGACAATGGAATATGCACAAAAGTGAGGTGTGCTATTTTTAGGCCTGGAATCAAATATTTTCCTCCAACTTGTGAGCCAAGGTTGACTTTCCAAGAGATGACTCCAGGGCAGAGGCAGAGACAGAAGGCGGAGATAGCATGGGTCTTCAAATGGATGATAATGTGAGCAAGAAGTGAGTTTTTAATCCCACTAACCCACTGGGAATTTAACTCGGCTTTTCCTTATTGATATAATTATTAAAGAGTCAAAATATCTGAGTAAATTAAGCGTAAGATGTACAGTACTAGAAATACAGTAGTTTATGGTATTATGAGGAATTTAAGGAAGACCACAGTAAGTGTAAACACACATGCTATTTCATAGTAAAAATCATATTGTAAAGATATAAGAAAATGTATAGTTACCTATTAAGATTAAGTTTCCTTTGGAAAGTAAATCCTTAGCTATCTACTAATCTACATCTATGAGAAGAATACCCAGGCTGGGTAGAGGACATACATAAAGCAGCAGGCTTAGCAAGTCTTGGAGCTTACATGTCACTGAGTAGTGTTTGGGATTCCAGCAATGCTTTAGAAAGCTCTAACGTGCAATGCACTTAGTAGCTCCTCAGTAGGCTTTGCCTTATTCATTGTAGTAAGATATGCTAGACTAAAAGCTTCGCTGGACCTGATCTAGCCTTATAAAAGAGCCTCCAAAGGATCCAACTGGCTCCAAATAACTTAATAGCATTCATCAATGAAGTTAAGTGCCTTTTATAGAAATACATTGAGGGGCTGGAGCTGTGGAGTAGCAGGTCAAGTGGTCACCTGCAGTGCAGGCAAACCATGTTGGAGACGGTTTGAGTTCCGGCTGCTCCACTTCTGATCCAGCTCTCTGCTATGGCCTCAGAAAGCAGCAGAAGATGGCCCAAGTCCTTGGGCCCCTGCACACACATGGGAGATCCAGAAGAAGTTCCTGGCTCTTGGCTTTGGATTAGCCCATCTCCAGCTGTTGCGGCCAATTGAGGAGTGAAACAGCGGATGGAAGACCTCCTTCTCTCTCTGCCTCTCCTTCTTTGTGGAACTCTGACTTTCAAAGAAATAAGTAAATCTTTTTAAAAAAGAGAAAAAAATACACTGAAACCTAGGACACAAAAATTCAACAGTCAAAATATATGCTATCCAATAAAAAATTATCAGACATGCAAAGAAGCATAAAACATGTGACCTATAATGAAAAACATTAATTAGTAGTCTAGAAATAACACTGATAATGGGATTATCACACAAACACATTAAAACAAATGTTATAAATATGTTCCACATATTCAAGAACTTAGAACCAATCAGTACAGATGAGGGGAGAATTTGAAAATTTTTTTAAAAAGAGCCCAGTGGAACTTTACATATGGAAAATGCAATATTTAAAGTAAAAAATAAGCCGGCGCCGCGGCTCACTAGGCTAATCCTCCGCCTTGCGGCGCCGGCACACCGGGTTCTAGTCCCGGTCGGGGCACTGGTCCTGTCCCGGTTGCCCCTCTTCCAGGCCAGCTCTCTGCTGTAGCCAGGGAGTGCAGTGGAGGATGGCCCGAGTGTTTGGGCCCTGCACCCCATGGGAGACCAGGATAAGCACCTGGCTCCTGCCATCGGATCAGCGCGGTACGCCGGTCGCAGCGTGCCTACCGCGGCGGCCATTGGAAGGTGAACCAACGGCAAAAGGAAGACCTTTCTCTCTGTCTCTCTCTCTCTCACTGTCCACTCTGCCTGTCAAAAAAAAAAAAAAAGTAAAAAATAGATGGATGATTCATTAATTTGTTAGGCTGCCATAACAAAGTACTGCAGGCTAGGTCCTTTAATGGAAATTTTATTTTCTTGTGATCCTTGAGGCTTGAAATCCAAGATGAAGATATCAGTAGGGTTGATTTCATTCTGAAATCTCTCTCTTTCTCACTCTCTCTTTGTCTTATTGACTTGTACATGCTGTCTTCTCCTGGATTCATCATATGGTTTTGCTTCTGTGTCCTAGTCCCTGCTTATATGGATACCAGTCACACTGGAAGCTAATGACCTCATCTTCCCTTAATGACTCCTTTAAAGACCCTATCTCCTAATACAGTGGCATTCTGAAGTCTGGGGGTTAAGATTTCAACAAACAAATTTTGGGTGTGATGTAATTCAGACCATAACACATATCATTAGCATGAGATTAGACAATGAAGGAAAAAAAAGTCAATGAATTTGAAGCCACAACAATAGGAACTATTGAAAACAATATATAGTGAGGAAAATTGACTCAAAACTATATAGGTGAGAAGAGGAATGAAACCAAGTTGTTTAACTTACGAAATTGAGTAGGTGCATAGAAAAACATTTGAGGGATAAATGGTCAAGATAAATGTTCAAAATTTCTTAAAAACTATAAACCTTTATACTATAACAGCTCAGTGAACACAAGCAGATCAGAAAGTATAATCAAATTGCTAAAAACAAGTGACAAAGAAAAAATATTGAAAGCAATCAGAGAAAAAAGATTCATTCCATACACATGAACAAATTGCAAATTACTTCCTGTCAGAAATTTCACCAGCCAGGACACAGTGTAATAACATTTTTAAAAAGCTAGAAGAAAAATAATCTTTCCACAGGGAATTCTGTATCTAGGACAAGTATATTTCAACACATTAAATGAAAGGAGTTGGACTCTTAGAAATTCTGCATGTTCTTTCTCAAATGTGATGTTAAAAAAATAAGCTAATCTGAATATAGAATAATGATTTCTAGGGGTTCAGAATGGTGGGGTTGCAGGAGCAGGTGGAGGTAGCTGGGTAATAAGTACCAAAACTTAGGTGGAAGGAGTAAGTTCCAGTGTTCCACAGCACACTGAGATGACCATAGTTCACTATGCACTGATGTATCGGCTCCAAAAGTAAAGTAATGACAAGGAGAGAGAAATGTTAGTTATGCTGATTCGATCATAACACATAGTGTATATATTTATTGAAATATCACACTATTCCATAAATATACAAAATTGTTGTTCTTGGAAAAACTTTTTAAATGTTTAAGGTGATGGAAGTGCTGACAAACCTGACTTGACCATCACATACTGAATGTATTTGTTGAATTAGCACACAGTAACCCATAATTATGTGCAATTAAAGTAATAATAAAGAAAAAACAAAAATCAAGGAGGAGTAAAAGCTTTTTTAGACAAATGAAAACAGAGAATTAATCTTCAGCAGACATGCAATAATATTAACTTCAGATTGAAAAAAATACCAAATAGCAATTTGGATTAATATACAGAAATGAGGAGCACTGAAAGTTTTAAGCATGTGTATAATTTTTTTCATTTCAATTTCTTTTGAAATTTGATCTCTTAAAAATTTTATTTATTTATTTGAAAGGCAGAGTTAGAGAGAAAGAGAGAGTCAGAGACATAGAGAGACAAAGAGACAGAGAATCTTCCATCCACTAGTTCACTCCCCAAAATGGCCACAATGGCCAGAGCTGGGTCAGGCCAAAACCAGGAGTGAGGAGCTTCATTTGGGTCTCCTATGTTGGTGCAGGGGCCCAAGCATTTGGGTCATCTGCCACTGCTTTCCCAGGTGCATTTGCAGGGAGCTGGATCAGAAGTGGAGCAGCTGGAACTAGGACTGACATCCATATGGATGCTAGCATATCAGGCAAAAGCGTAACTCATTGCTCCATAGCACTGACCCCATGAAATTTGTTTTTTAAAAAGTTCATACTGATTATTTCCTCTGATTTTTATTTTTATTTGCAAACAAAAAAGAGAGAGCAAGAGTGAGAGAGAGACAGAGAGATGACAGAAATCCAGAATTAGAGTTTCTACTTGCTGGTTCACATCCCAAATGGATAAAATAGTCAAGAGTGGGTTAAGCAAAGGCTGGGAGCCAAGAACTCAATCTAGGTCCACAAAGGAGTTGTCAGGGACCCAACAACTTGAGCCATCCCCTGCTGTCTCCTGGGATGCACGTAAGCAGGAAGCTGGAATCAGGACCTCGGGTCATGACTCAAATTCAGGCACTCTACTGTGGGATACTGGCATCTTACAGGCATCTTACCAACTAGGCTCAATGCCTGCCCCAGAAAATGAACTATTTTAAACAAAAATAATAGAGCTCCATAACATGAAGTAATAAAATATATGACAAGAGCATATAAAGACATGATGGAGGAAATATACATGATGTGGCCTATTATTTGGTGTACACTGTGCTATATGGAAGCTGTATAATAAATCCTAGAGAAATTATTAAAAACATAAAACAGATATACTAATAAGCCAATAATAAAAAATCCAAGTATAGCAGAGTGTTTATTTCTTTTGAAGAAGGACGTATTTGAGGGTTTTAGAAAATATTAACTGTTACTATATAAATTGCAGTGAACTCTGAGTAAAGAAAGAGAATGAATTTTATCTTTTATATACGCTTTGTTGCATTCTTTGGTTTGCTTCCAACATGACGTATTAGTTTTATTTATTAATTTATTTTTGAAATAACAAGTGTTGGCTTAACTTAATGGTGCTCTTTTGCCTTCTTTATACTTTCCTGACTTAAAAACAAAGAATTCTCTTTATTAAAAAATGCACATTAAAATAATTACCTTACATTTTGATGATCATAGTATAGTAAAAGCATAATCACAATTCTATTTCAAATGTTAAAATTCTATGCCATTCATGAATAAATTTACTTGAGTAAGTATTTACTCTATATTAATTGCTAATCTACTAAAAGCCTTTCATTTTACTAAATACCCAAAAAGAAAAAACAATATACATGATCATATGTATAATTCAATTGGATTGCAAAATACTGTTATTTGATAAAGCACAATGAAATTAATTTTGAGACAAACAAATCCACTGAACATATGAAATGCCCATTTGCTATTCTGAATTCATTACATTCTGGGAAAGGAAAGTGTTTTGAGATGATCATACAAATCTTTCCAAGAAATGTGTAATAAACAAAGATCTGTTCCATTCCAGCACCCATTCAGAAAGGGAAAAGCCATGATGGAGACTCTAGAATCTAAATGCCACTCCGACAGAAAGAAGATTACGTTGGGCACCTTTCCTTCTTTGATACTACATCTAATTTTGACAAATGTTTTCACTTCATCTTCATGTCTGCAATGACATGTAAAACCATAATACAAGCAGACAGTATTTGATTCAAAGTAGTACATTATAATAACCAAGTTTTATGATCTTACCAGCTCATGTGTTTTGCAAATGGAAATAAGGAAGTGAAATAATGTTTTAATAGATCAATGTATAAAGGCTACAATATTAAATAAGTAGACCTATAAATCACATAGTGATTTTAACTTTTCCCTTCACATGCAAAGTCAAAATGGATTTTCGTCCCTGTTTATCTTGCTATATTTCATAAGAGTGCTTAGACAGGTAGGAGCATTGACAATGGACAATAATGATTTAGGTCTGTTTTCAGGCCTCTTTCTTCAGTCAAATTGTTAAGAGAGAAAGTCAAAAAGAATAGTGTTAATAGGTACTAAGGAAATATTATAATAATTACAGAGCTGACTTTAACTGTAAAGCCCTCTTCCTACAGGAATTTCATATTGGAATCTCACCTGCTTCCTCTAGAAATATAAGAGAAATTTTTTAGTTGAGGGAGTGAGGGTAATATGGTGCATGCTGAATAAATCATGTATTTATGTTGTGTCTTCTGCAGATATTCTTACAAGTATAGCACGTTCTTTTGCTCCTTCATTTATTAATTCAATTTTGAAATATTTGCAGAATATCTAATGAATGGAGAACTTCATATACTACATTAGAAAGTGTGAACTTCATTTTACAGGCAAGAGATAACCATCAATATGTTTAAAGCTGAAGTATATGGTCAAATTTGTTTTCCACCAAGATTATCCTGCTGGTAGTGTGAACATGTGATCAGTGGAAAGCCTTCCTTTCCTTTCTTTCTCTTTCTCTCTCTCTCTCTCTCTTTCATTTTTGACAGGCAGAGTGGACAGTGAGAGAGAGAGAGACAGAGAGGAAGGTCTTCCTTTGCCGTTGGTTCACCCTCCAATGGCTGCTGCAGCCGGCGCATCGCGCTGATCTGAAACTAGGAGCCAGGTGCTTCTCCTGGTCTCCCATGGGGTGCAGGGCCCAAGGACCTGGGCCATCCTCCACTGCACTCCCGGGCCATAGCAGAGAGCTGGCCTGGAAGAGGGGCAACTGGGACAGAATCCGGCGCCCCAATCGGGACTAGAACCCGGTGTGCCGGTGCCGCAAGGCAGAGGATTAGCCTATTGAGCCGCGGAGCCTGCCAGGAAAGCCATTCTAAACAGAGAAACATAATAGGAAAATTTTAAAGTCTTCTAGAAGAAGATAATTAGTTCTCTAAACTGGTAGTACAAGTGGAGGTGGAAAGAAATGAATTCACTGGATACTTAGGAGGTTAGAGCAACAGAGAATGAAGAAGAATGGATGGAGTTAGGAGGAGAGATGTGAAATAGGGAGGACCCAGGGTTAGTTTCAGTTTGAGTTCAGTTTGGAGGACTGGGAAAATGGATGGATGATAAGCCTTTCACAGAGAGAGCAAATATAAAGGGGAGTTTTGAGGAGGAATAATTCTGCTTGATACATATGTAGTATTTGAGAACATTCAAGTTGTCGTACAGGCACATCCAATGGTAGTTATCAGCCAGAACCAAGTTTTCAAACAGCATTGATCTTTACTGACTTAAAGAACAGTGAATGTTCTTTGTAGATAGTTTGGAGAAAAACAGAAGAAAGGAAAGAAAAAACGCACCCTTAAATTCTCCATCTTTTTTTTTTTTTTTTTTTTGACAGGCAGAGTGGACAGTGAGAGAGAGAGACAGAGAGAAAGGTCTTCCTTGGCCGTTGGTTCACCCTCCAATGGCCGCCGCGGTTGGCGCGCTGCGGCCGGCGCACCGCGCTGATCCGATGGCAGGAGCCAGGTGCTTCTCCTGGTCTCCCATAGGGTGCAGGACCCAAGTACTTGGGCCGTCCTCCACTGCACTCCCTGGCCACAGCAGAGAGCTGGCCTGGAAGAGGGGCATCCGGGACAGGACCGGTGCCCCGACCGGGACTAGAACCCGGTGTGCCGGCGCCGCAAGGCGGAGGATTAGCCTAGTGAGCCACAGCGCCGGCCTAAATTCTCCATCTTGATGTGATAGCTTCTGGGGCTAATATTTTGAAGTTTCTCTTCTGCGTTTTTTTCTGATTTTTGCTTTCCTCACAAAATCGGGAAATAATTTTTAGTCTTGATTTTCTGAAAATTCTCAAGTAATTAAAGATTCTTCCAAACATAAAAGTTAAAACACAATTTTATTAATTAAAAGTTTACTAGAGCCGGCGCCGCAGCTCAATAGGCTAATCCTCCACCTTGCGGCACCGGCACACTGGGTTCTAGTCCTGGTCGGGGTGCCGAATTCTGTCCCGGTTGCCCCTCTTCCAGGCCAGCTCTCTGCTGTGGCCAGGGAGTGCAGTGGAGGATGGGCCCTACACCCCATGGAAGACCAGGAGAAGCACCTGGCTCCTGCTTTCGGATCAGCGCAGTGCGCTGGCCGCAGCGCGCCGGCCACGGTGGCCATTGGAGGGTGAACCAATGGCAAAGGAAGACCTTTCTCTCTGTCTCTCTCTCTCACTGTCCACTCTGCCTGTCAAAAAAAAAAGTTTACTAGATTAAAAATCATTCATCTGGCTATATGATTCTCTGAACTTTGGCAAATGAAGAATTTTGCAATCACCACCATAATCAAGACAGAGTAGTTGTCTCACTTGTCTGCCAAGTTTTGCCATTGTTGTTAATCCCTCCTTCACCACCAATACTAACAAACAGTAATGTATTTGGGTAAATATATAAGAATGAGAATGCTCAATTACAAATTGAAGTCTACATTTAGATTTATAAAAATCTGGCAAGCTGTTTTCCAGAGTGGCTTTACCAGTTTGCATTCTTAAATACCTGATTGCTCTGTATCCTCAGTTGCACTTGATATCATCAGTATGTTTAAGTCATTAAACTCATTAAATGTCATTAAATGGATGTATACTGATAGCTGGTGATTTTAATGTGCATTTCCTTGGTGTTTCATGTTGTTGGAAATTTTTTCATGTATTTTAAAATTATATTCATTTAATTTATTTATAGGCAAATTAACAAAAGGAGAGAGATAGAGACATAGTCTTCCATCTGCTGGTTCACACCCAATATGCCTGCCACAAATACAGCTAGGCCAGTCTGAATCCAGGAGCCAGGACTCAATGTGGGTCTTCCACATGTGTAGCAAAGACCCAAGCACTAGAGCCATCACCTACTGCCACCAGAGGTACACATTAGCTGGAAGGTGGAATTGGAAATGGGACAGGGATTGTAACCCAGGTGCTCTGATATGGGATGTGGATGTCCCAAGTGGCATATTGGCTGCTGCATCAAATGCCCCTCCCTCATGTGTTTATTTTAATACAAGTATCTTTTTGGGTGAAATTTCTGCTTTGCTATTGTATGCCTTTTATTTTTCTTTGAAATTCAGAGTTACAGAGAAAGGTAGAGAGAGAGAGAGAGAGGTCTTCTATCCATTGGTTCACTCCCCAAATGGCCACAACGGCTGGACCCAAGCCAATTCAAAGTCGAGTCAGGAACTCCTTCCAGGTGTGGGGGCCCAAGCATTTTTGCCATCCTCTGTTGCTTTCCCAGGCACATTACTAGGGAGCTGGATCAGAAGTGGAGCAGCCAGGATTTGAACTGGTGCCCATATGGGATGCTGGCCCTGTAGTCCATGGCTTTAGCCTGCTGCACCACAGCACCGACTCCTGTATGCCTTTTTTTTTTTTTTTGACAGGCAGAGTGGATAGTGAGAGAGAGAGAGAGAGACAGAGAGAAAAGTCTTCCTTTTTGCCGTTGGTTCACCCTCCAATGGCTGCTGTGGCCGGCACATCTCGCTGATCCGAAGCCAGGAGCCAGGTGCTTCTCCTGGTCTCCCATGCGGGTGCAGGGCCCAAGGACTTGGGCCATCCTCCACTGCCTTCCCGGGCCATAGCAGAATGCTGGCCTGGAAGAGGGGCAACCGGGATAGAATCCGGCGCCCCAACTGGGACTAGAACCCGGTGTGCCGGTGCTGCAAGGTGGAGGATTAGCCTGTTGAGCCACGGCGCAGGCTCCTGTATGCCTTTTAAAAAATTTATTTGACAGGTAGAGTTATAGACAGTAGAGAGACAGAGAGAAAGATCTTCCTTCTGTTGGTTCACCCCCCAAATGGACACCATGGCCAGAGTTGTGCTGATTTGAAGCCAGGAGCCAGGTGCTTCCTCCTGGTCGCCCTTGCGAGTATAGGATCCCAAGCACTTGGGCCATCCACCATTGCCCTCCTGGGCTGCATCAGAGAGTTGGACTAGAAGAGGAGCAGCCAGGACTAGAACCAGCGCCCATATGGGATGCTGGCGTCGCAGGCAGAGGATTAACCAAGTGAACCATGGCGCCAGCCCCTCCTGTATTCCTTTTTAGAATGGGTTACCTGTTTCCTTACTATCAAGATTTCAGAAATCCTTATTTAACCTGGATCAAGTTCCTTAACAGGTTATTGGCAAATCTTCTAGTATGTGACTTGTTTTTTTAAATCTTTTTACAGGGCAAAATTTATGTTTTTCATGATTATATTTTTCCTGTATAAATTCGCATTTTAGTATATTTACAACCTTTTAACCAAGAGAAAATTTTCCTCTAGGACTTTAATTTGAAAGTTTTACAAGGTAAGTATTTACATTTAGGATTTAGGTCTATGTACTCCTTTGAGTTAATGCTTATGTAACATATAAATTATGCATCGAATTTTTTTTCTTATTCTTCACATATGTGTTTCATTTTTCCAGAAACATTTATAAAATAGATTGTAATTAATATGGTACCCTGCAAAGCTCTTATTTATGCCTGAAGGTGAAATAAAGACCTTTAATAATAAACAGAAATTGAAAGAATTTGTCACCACACATGCAGCCTTACAAATGATATTAAGGAAGTGCTACACAGAGAAATACAGAAAGATATTCATCATAATGAAAGAATGTGAAAACAGAAAATCTCTCAGTAAAAGTACAAAGGAAATCCAAAGCAAATAATAGGGAATATTTATGGAAAAATGGCAAGGCCCTGTAGTTACTTATCAATAATAACCTGGAATGTAAATGGCCTAAATTGGCCAATTAAAAGATACAGACTGGCTGAATGGATTGAGAACCAAGACATCTATTTGCTGCCTACAAGAAACATACCTCACCAACAAGGATACACATCTACTGAAAGTAAAAGGATGGACAAAGTCCATGCTAAAGGACAGCAAAAATGAGCAGGTGTAGTCATCCTAATATCAGACAAAATAGACTTTGATACAAAAACTATTTTTTTTAACTTTTATTTAATGAATATAAATTTCCAGTGTACAGCTTATGGATTACAATGGCTTCCCCCTCCCATAACTTCCCTCCCACCCGCAACCCTCCCCTCTCCCACTCCCTCTCCTTTCCATTTGCATCAAGATTCATTTTCAATTCTCTTTATATACAGAAGATCAATTTAGTATAAAGATTTCAACAGTTTGCACCCACATAGAAA